>NC_086379.1:78866904-79176091 GCF_036588685.1 Mytilus trossulus
TAACTCTAAAACCGACCATGACTTTGTCTTTGTCAGAATGGGAATGTCTCAGTTATGTTTGTTTATTTCACTAAATACAAACCATTTTATATACTCTGCAGACGGAACAAATGTAAATCACATATCATTTTTCCGGGGTACTTCCGAATGAATTAACAACTGGTTCATTTGGAACAGAGGTAAGAGGACACTGAAAATAGAAGTAAGAACCAGCATACACATTCGGAAGGCTACTTGTTTTTTCCACTTGAAATATCAAAATCAGATTGGTGCTTGATTAGACGTAAACGCTTATTTTCGCATCAAGTTCATTTTAACGTTGACAGGAAATCGAATACACGAGTTGAACCGATATTTTCAAGAAAATCAGAATGTCACTTGACGGTCAGGGATCCCCACCTAAAGAGATTGAAGACATACCTCTCGACGAAGACGATGATGTAAGAGTTGAAATAAATTCATTGAGGGAGAAATTCGATCGAAGAGGAAACTGAGTCTATTCGCCCCTGAGATTCGCCCAAAATAACGTTTGCTCCCATTTCTCGTTCGTCCCCTTTCACGTTCGATTCTCAAACGTTTGCACTCTTTTTTAAATGTTTTGTGTTGAATAAGATTTTAAGCATGTGTCTATTGATATTTTAAAAATCAAAGTGACGTTTGATATGAGGCATGCATTACCTTTAAATGGAGACGAAGTCTGTTTATGAATTATATTATTTTTGTAACTTAAATATTTGTTAAAACAGAGAAACGGAAATACCGTAACGTTTCCGATTTTGGTTCTGTTGTTAGGGATTTAAGTTGTGACGTCATATGCAATGTAAACAAAGAAACGCTATCATCAGGTATCAAGGAATTATTAAAAATGAAATTGGTATTGCATTCCTTCCTATTTATACAAGACTGATAAATAAACATTTTACTCAAAGATTCATACAACACGAAACCGGAAAAAGGAAGTACATTGTAGATTTCTGCTCAGGTCCAGGATTTCAAAACATGACATAAAAAAAATTGAACAATTTTGAGTTCATTAGTACAATGAAAAATTCGGGAAATTTTCCTGAATTTTTTTTTTTATTGAATTTTCTACTGTTATTGGGGATTTTGTCCCCATATTAGAGTGTCTTTCTGTGACTAGAGACGGTAAATCACATGGGAGATAACTCCGGTTCAGTGTGACATGGTGACAGTTAGTCGATGTTGTGATGTTACATGTGCATGTACACTATACACTATACACCTAATCGCTATTTTATTTTATTCCATTCCGGATAAGTTCTAAAATTACACAACTTTTTTATCCAGTTGAAGCTATCTTGGACCCTGTTTAAGCAATACACCTTATCGCTATTTGTCCGCCATTACTGGATATCACACACGTTCCCGTAAAATCTTGACATCATAAAACAAAATATCTGACACTACAATGGAAAAGTGATTATTGTACGCATCAAAAGTTCAAGCAGCCGGGATTAGTGATAAGGTGTATTAACCATGCATGTATTCGAAATAATTATGACTTTCAAGACGTCATGATTATTTGGACTACCATGCATGATACTTTTTAATGAGACCTGTTTAAACTACCGTAAATACTTTAAACAAACTATTTTTTACTTCAATTTAAATTTTGAAAAAAGGGGATCATACTCTATTTAAGTTTCTTGATGATCGCTTTTTAAAGTTTTCCCCCCCTCAGCTCACTATTGATGACCTCTATTTACGGCGGCCTGACCTATAAAGGAAGTTGTAAAATTGATGTTTTTTTCCTGGATTGGACTATATAGCGTTAAGGTTTATTGTTTTGGGTAAGGGTGAAGGTTGGTAGCTATTAAAACTTTTTAACCCTATAGATTTGTTTGCACCTGTCTGAAGTCTGGAACCTATAGTTCAGTAGATGTCATTTGTTGATGTGGTTCATAAGTGTTTCTCATTGTTTTTATATAATAGATTACATTGTTGGTTCTCCTGTTTGAATGGTTTTACACTAGTAATCAGGGTTTCCGCAATTTGCGAAAAAATAATAAGTATGGCGATAAAAATTCGTCATTTGCGAAAGAATTTGGCGAAAGAAATATACATACAGATTTATTTTCCTCAATCTTGTGTCTTTACTTTTTTCGAATTTCTCAGATTTTACCCGATCAGACAATACTTGGAATTCACCTTGACCTCATTTAGATTAGGACAGAATATCAATAATCATCTAATTGCATTCTATAGCTATCGACAGATGTGCCTTAATAACGCTATTTGCTAGCAGGGGCTATCATCTGTGTCCCTATGGACACATTTTCCATTAAATTTTATAATTTTCTGATATGACATTGAGGAGTAATGGAACATTTGTGATGTCTTCATTACTTTTTATGTGAATTATATATATAATTTATTTCCAGGACCTTATGGATGAAACCATTGTTGAGAGATTGGTTGGTTTAACGGAAATGTTTCCTGAAGGCCTTAGAAATTTCTGCAGTCAAGCTGTCAGTTTATCAGGAAAATATACAGTACAAGGATATGGTCTGACCAGGAACTTACTGTGGGTTGCCACATCTGCTGCAACACTTTTAGTCTTACCTGTTGTTTTTGAAAAAGAAAGGGCTCAACATCAAGAACAACAAAGACAGCAAGAAAGACAGGTGAAAAAAGAATAAGATTTTAGGGTTCTACTGTAAACAAACTAATTTAAAAATTTGTCTTTCACATTTTGAAACATTTTGACTTGAGACATGTAAGCCATTCAAGGTTTCAAACTCCCAAAGTCTCTATAAATTCACCAACAAAATAAAAAGGAAATCAATAGACCACTTTCAAGTTCATCCGTCACTGGAAAAAACTTGTCAATTATACACGCCTTTGTGACGTCATTTACCAGAGGGGGGTCGCCTGTATCCCTGCACTATAAACGTTCATCAAGCATCTTAGTGATTGTCATCGTGCAGGATAAATTAGAAATACTTGTTCTGTAGGTACTTAATCACAATTCCCTCTATAATGACAGTGGTACAGATTGTCAATTATGAGAATTTAATTTGCCGAATAATTCGTGCATTATATCTTTATTGTTTTTCAACCACTCGCTCAACATTGAAAAGCAAGTCAAGACGCACATAAACACACGAGTGACGTTCACTAAAACCTAAGTTTATGACGGAAATGCATCGAACTCGAAAGTTGTATATTGCAAAAAATGGAATAGAAAGGCTAAATGCTTATAAAAAAGTTGTAGCGGGAAAAGTTTGATTAACAACCAGATTTCGTTAATGAACTATAAAGTGTTAATAATGTCTGATTAAGACTTCTAATATGTTGTAGACTATATTGTACATCATTTTAAGTTATGATTTTTTTATACAGATATTGCTGGGACCAAATGCTGCTATGGGTGGAAGTTCTCCCATGATGCCAGGAATGATGCCACCAATGCCACCAACATCATGATAAAAAACAATATTAGCATTTATGTATTTGGATGAGTGTTAGACTGAATGTGTGTATGTTTGCAGTAGTAATTGTACAAACCATTTTAATATTAAATTGATGTTGAAAAGAGCATTAGAATAATGTATTACAGTGACTTTTAATCAAACAAGATGAACAAATTTTGAAAAGAGTAATTCATTTTAGTCTGATATTGTCTCCGACAAAATTAGACAATTTGGAAACACTCCATTAAAAAAAGAATCCAGAGCAGTTGTTTTACAGATATTACTTCAATGTTTTTTAGTTATACATAATGGTAAGATAGGTGTTGGCTTACAAAATATTTGAAGTTCTAAGGAGCCTTTGCTGTAGTTTGGCTGAAACACTTTATATCCAGGAAAAGTTAAACAGCAGGATCTTTTCCCCTGAAATCTATGTCTCTTTTGAACCTACTGATCATATAAAAATAAGGAGATGTGGTACAATGTATGATTGCTAATGAGACAGCTATCCACCAAAGTTCAAATGAAGTGAATATAAGCAGTTATAGGTTACTGTACAGCCTTCATCAATGAGAAAAACCTCATACTATATGATGGGCTACTAAAGGCTCAGACATGAACAAATTCAATTGAGAAAACTAACCGCCTTCATCTATAACATAATTTATGAAAAACAAATATAACAGACACGAACCAACAACGACCACTATACTACAAGCTCCTGACTGGGGACAGGCACATATGTATATTATGTATAAATTTACTAAATATAATGTTAAAAGTCCATATCTTACACACTTCCTCATTAATCTCATTGTAGCATGCATGCCTTGAGGGATGGAGGAGGGGGATAGGACCTTTATAGGGACTCAGGGATCGGGTATTTTTAAGCTCTGGATTTCGGAATTGACCCTTTCAGGATCCAGGAATTCTTTTTTTTTAACTACAGGATGTCAGAATTTTAATTTTTTTAAATTTGGGACCTCAGGATTTTGTGTTTTTGGCACAGGATTTTGAGATCAGGACCCCTCCTAACCTCACTCATGGAGGGCATGGGTTTAGATATTCAGTTGAAAAAAAGCAAACGCTTGAAAATAAGTTTGCTGCTTCTCCACAATCATTTACTAGTAAACACAAATACTTGTCATCATTGTCAGAGTAATGTTATGGTAGAGTGACACATCTTTCTGCTGTAACCGTGTTAACTGGCATGTTAAAAATTAAGCTTAGCATTTTGCAAGCAGGGTTTATATTCATATCACATTGACAAGCTTAGTCCTTATATTCATGTTATATTTGCCACTGGACATTAAATATCATTTCATTATCTACATTTGTATATCTCAAAGGGTCATGTGATATTAATTGAAGGAGATAGTCTTGGTATATACAGATTCAATATTTTATTAAAGTCTCACCACGTGTATAACATTATACATTCCAATAAACATATAAATCTTTGGGTATAACATGAAATATTGGATAACATTTATAAAACAATCAGACGACAACCTGACCAAAGCTTGAAATAAAGGTTATAGGCGATGTGACAGGCAGACATAAGAGTATATTTATCTATTGATTGTTTGTTTGTGTTTAATGTCACTATAAGCATTATGACAGCCAGTGGAGAAGTCTTGAGTGTCCAGAGAGACCTTTAGCACTTACTAGTATTATCTAATAATAAATTTACACACTAAATATGTTGACAATATCATACACTTAATCTAACCTCTGGAACAATAAATTAAAGTGTTTTAAATTGTAGGTTTTGTTATCAAAGGGCCTGTTAATATATCAGTTAGTTCATTGTATTAGGCTGTATGTTAACATGTTATAATACATCTTTGCTGGACCGTGTTCTCATTGAAAACCGTACCAAGTTCTAATTTTTGAATTACCAAAAAGCCTAAACAAACAATCAGGAGACAGAAAGTGCTCACTTATGAGTACTCACAGCTACAAAAAATAAAAAAAAAATAAAAAATACCAAACGAGAAGTCTGTTATAGAATAACAAAATCTAATGGAATACAACTGTCATATTCCTTCCTTGGAACAGGCATTTTCTTAATTCTGGTTTTATAGCTAGATAAACCTCTCAAGCCAGCCCAAATCCCAGTTTGGTGTGAGTTGGCCTTCCTCAGTAACTATATATCATTGGTCAACAATAGTTTGTTTGTACATTGGTCAGTTTGGTGTGAGTTGGCTTTCCTCAGTAACTATATATCATTGGTCAACAATAGTTTGTTTGTACATTGGTCAGTTTGGTGTGAGTTGGCTTTCCTCAGTAACTATATATCATTGGTCAACAATAGTTTGTTTGTACATTGGTCATGGGGAATATATATCTGTCTTATATTTCATGGCTATGTTATATAACTTTGAACTCGTATCTCAATCTGTACTTAAAATGTGATGAATACTTGGTTTAAAGATTTGTTGTTTGTATGTTTCTGTTATATTTTATGTGGTTATGACCATAATTTTACACCCATGTGGTATGGTTGTTACCAGGATGAGATTTGTTTAAACCTTATAGGTCAATAATATTAGGTCTTTACATAGGTTACGAGGAGTATATGTGGCTCATATAAACTTTGTCTGTAATTCAGTGGTTGTCGTTTGTCTTTGTGTTATCTTTTTGTTTTTTCGTTCTTTTTATGTACATAAATAATGCCGTTAGTTTTCTCATATGAATTGTTTTACATCGTCATTTCAGGGCCTATTATAGCTGACTATGTGGTATGGGCTTTAATCAATGTTAAAGGCTGTACCTATAGTTTTTAATTTGTGTGTCATTTTGGTCTCTTGTGGAGAGTTAGTCTCATTTGCAGTAACACCACATCTTCTTTTTTATATTTGATCTCAATTTTATGTCAGCCATGTTCATAAGTGACTACATGAGACATCAACAATTCTTGGTACTAATATATGTTTTGTTTGTAGAAGTATGTCCATCTTAACCTAAATGTTTTACTTAAGTTATCAGTATAAGGTCTGTTCCAGAGTACATATGCATGAGAATTCAGGAGGTATGTCCTTGACCTCATTTTAAAGTAATAATTGTGTTTTGTTTCTTTTCTCAAATACTATAAGCAATTGGTCAACTATATGTGGTGTCTTGTATGACTGTGATGAGTACATATCAGTCTGGCAAGTTTCATCTGACCTTGACCTCACTTTCATGGTTCATTAGTCAATTTTAATTTTTTCATGGTTTTGTCTGTTTTCCAAGTACTTTAAGCAAAAGGTCAACTATATTTGGTGTATGGAATGGTTTTAATGTGCATATATATGTCTGGCAAGTATAATTTGACCTTCACATTTTTTCATGGTTTATTGGTCAATTTTAAGGTTGTTTTTTTTTATGTTTTCAATTATCATAAGCAATAGGTCAATGATATTTTGTGTATAAAAAAAATTGTAATATGAAAATGTCTGTCTGACAGCATTTATCTGACCTTAATTTCTGTGATGTTTTTAGTTAAACCTTAAGTTTTAAAGACTTGCAACATAAACACAATGGTCAGTAGAAGAGACATTTCAGTGTTTGGACTTTAAAAAAAAAAATTATCTGTATTTTGCTGATAAATGGGTTTTTTGTAAGTCAACATTACACTTTGACACCAACAGCAGCAATCACAGGTGAGACACAGGGTTCCACAGGTGAGACACAGGATTTTGCATGTTGAAGACCATACTTTGACCTGTAATGGTGTTTACTTTTACAAATTATGACTTGTATGAAGAGTTGTCTCATTGGTGCTCATACCACATCTTCTTAATATTTAATATATCTATAACAGTAGGATATATTTCATGTATTAAAATAACCAGTAGAAGTACAAACAAAGAAAGTAATAAATATTAAATTATTTTAATATAAAAATGGTATTGTATAAATATTTGGCTGTAAATTGGTTAAAGACTTTGAAATTATTACCCAACCCACACAATTTCAATAAATATGTTAACTTTAGCACTGACTTACAAATCTTTCTTCACATCAAAGTACTACAACAGCATTATAACTAAGTAAACGACAACCTTTTTCGCTTATATGAAAGTCAACCTTAATTCCTATTGAAATCTGCATCAATTTCTTTCAAGATTTTACCATACCAATAATGGTTGAAGGAATGACAATATACATTGGTTATGACTAAAATAATTGCTTTATATTATTAACAAATGGTAAATCATTAATATCTATAATTTCCACAGGAAGGAAAACTTGTAACTTTAAAAATAAAATATATAAATAATTGGTTTGTTATAACTTAAGTTTCACTCATCATTTGTGGGCATAATTTTGTAATAATTTTGAACAAATCTGAATTTGAAAATTAATCTTTAGTATATTAAGTACAAGATAACTTGAGAAATTTCATACTTTCTAAGCATCTACAAAGGGACTTCAAAAATCCTATAATGAATATACATTTTTTGGTTTTCTAAACTATACACTAAAAACCAACTTCATCTTGGTTACATTCCATCGTCTGGTTTAGTTGTTATTTTGTAAGACAAAATAAACAGTCTGGTTTAATGGTTATTTTGTATCAAAACATTACACATTCAAGGGTTAAATAATAAACTTCTAGCTAGATTCCTGAATAAAAAGGCACAATAATCATATAAATTACACATGATTATATATAGTACGATCACAATATCTATAAAAATATATGATATGGTGTAAATTTAATGGACAGATTAATTGTCATGGTTACATATACACACAACCGATAAACATACAACAAAAACACACTAACTGCACATATATATATATGTAGGTATGTATACACTTAAAAGTCTTTAAATCATGTAAATGGAATCATAAAATACAAGAAAAAAATGAGAAAAAGAGAGATTTGGTCATTTTTAGTTCAATGATGAGCTCGTATAATTCAGTAGTACTGAAAAAAGAAATTTAAAACATTGATTTGCTATTCTCAAAGGATTTTAAAGTGGAAAAAATTGAATTCATATAAAATCAACATGCACATTATCATTACTTCCTTACACACATATAGACGAACTGAAGTACCAATAACTTTTTGGACATAAATATTACTATGGGTATTTTGATATTGACAACTTCAAATTTTCAAATAACTTTTCTTGTAAAAGAAAGACAACCCAATTTCTATAATGGACCCCCAATATTGTCCACTTTGTATTGTAGACTCCATTTACAATGTAGATCACTTTGTATTGCAGACTCCATTTACAATTTGCTATAAAGACTTGTTTAAAAATCACAGGGATGATAAGCTTCAATATAATACATGAATATTAGTATATGGTACTACATACAGAAGACGATAAACTTCAATATAATACTTCTATGTAAAGGTGTCTAGGATATGGTATTACATGATAAATATGGAGCAGATCTATGGTATTGATATATCACTGGTTAATAATCATTGATATTACACTGGTTAATTATCATTGATATTACACTGGTTAATAATCATTGATATTACACTGGTTAATAATCATTGATATTACAGTGGTTAATAATCATTGATATTACAGTGGTTAATAATCATTGATATTACACTGGTTAATTATCACAATTCACATCAAAAGCAATATCAAAAAAATATGTCATATATTAATAAGTATGTGTGATGTTTCCGCCTTGGTTTTTGGTTAATTTCCCTTCACCTGCAATGGTTCAGTCCTGTTAAAGACTTCTGTCATAGTGCACAAAAATATTAATTCTAGTTATGTTTACAGTAACTTTATAAAGCACTGCTTATTTAGGTATGCCTTCAATTTAAGTAGTGATTCAGTGAGAAAAAAATAATAAACAAGAATGAGTCCCCAGTAAACAGATGCCCAATCCTCGCTATAATTTTCTATATTCAGTGGACCGTGAAAATGTGGGGAAATCTCTAATTTGGCATTTAAATTAGAAAGATCATACCATAGGGAACATGTGTACTAAGTTTCAAATTGATTGGACTTCAACTTCATCAAAAACTACCTCGACCAAAAACTTTAACTTGAAGTGGGACAGACGGATGAATGAACGGACCCGAAAACATAATGCCCATAAATGGGGCATAAAAAATGGTGAATCTTTGTCGTAAACTTCTACAACCTAACAATTAACAACCTTTCATTATTGAAAAAACCTTAAGAACAAAATCTTTCCAGTTTTGTGGATACTTCTAGCTTAATTTTACAATGTCTGATAATACTTCCTAATTTTTCAATTTGTACTTTCTGTAAAACATCCAGCATCCGCATTGTAAACAACCTATGTAATTACAATTATTGTCAAAATTTTACAACTGACAACTTAATTTTGTAAATATTTTCTAAACATACGACATATAAAGAAACTTGTATGTCTAAGGTGGATCAAATGTGAGAAAAAAATTATCTAACATTTTCTTGATGAAATATTGCGTGTAAAACTTTTATGGTTCATCTTATGGTAGATAAATGATTGGCAGTATATTGTTCCTCTCTCCATTACATATTGGAAGGTTTATCTAATGGTCTTGATACAAAAATAATTCAAAGGAAGACAAAAAAAATTTGGCATGAAATCGGCATGAAGATTTTTCAACAAAGTTCCACTTTTATAGTCTATTTTGCTGAATATCTCTTCAGGATTTAGGAGATCTTGTTAATTTCTTCAAATCTTTGCTTTTCCCTAGACTTCCAACTGGGCGACCATCAAATACATATGGAATAGAGGGACTACTTTTTGATCTTTTTAAGTCTGAAATGGAAGAAATAGTTATGAGTTTGACATGGCAAAAAGATAAAATTGGAAGAAATAGTTATGAGTTTGACATGGCAAAAAGATAAATATCCAAGAAATACAAACAAATTAGAAGTTATTGTTAGAGAGGAATATTGAGAAAACTTTTTACCCTTTAATGTTAACTTGAAACATAACAATAAAAAGTATATAGCTTTTAAAAATATCTACAGATGTAATGGAAATCTGTCAGAGTTGCTCCATCTTTTAAGAGTGTTTCTATTTTTTGTTTATTTAATTTTGCCATGGTTTAATTGTACATGCATCTAAAAAATAAATATGACTTATACATACACTACTTTGATAACTTCTTAAGGAATTTCTATCTTAATAGTTTTGTTTTCCACTAGAAAACTTGTGAAATAATTGAATGATGTAGATTTTAAAGTGTGAAGAGGTTTTTTTTTTTTTTATCTAACATTGCTTAAACTTTTAAAGCTAGAATGTAAGACATAAAACATGGAACACATATCAATTTTGAAAATGGATATAAATATATGACGGGGGCAATACCAAGGCTTCCAAAACGGTCATATATGCCGGTCATTTGTATAATGTCCGGTAAAAGACCGGCTGGGCAAAGCATGAAACGGTCATATACTTTTTAGTTTCAAAGGCTTTTTCGGTCATTTTAACATATAAATTCACGATCTTTTTGACCCAACATTTTGCCTTTAACAGCTATACATTTCCGGTCATAAAAGTGACATGATGATTAATTACTATCAAAACAACCCCTACTTAAATACTTTCTAATTTTAATCAAGGCTGATTAGTTGTTGGACAGCTGAAAACTACCTGTTCAGGTGGCAGGTAAACTATTTTCAGTACCGGACATCGTATAAATTAATCGGTCCATTCACAATTATTTTCGTACATTTCAGCAGCTTGTATCTAATTCATTTAAAATATATAATAAATACATTTATAAACATGATTTGATAAATCATTTAAAAAGGTTTTAAATGAAAAATCGTCAGCACTACGTTGTATGAACAAGAACACGTGTGCGCATGTGCACAGGTGGGAAATTCAATTATGCATCATACATTTCTTCAAAAATTCTAAAAGTATCATTGATACCTGTATCTAACGTTCATTTCAAGTATTTTGTTGAAGAAATAACGTAGAAAGAGATTCTTCGCTTAGTAGTTCTATGTTAACGTACACGGATTTTACGTATCTGTTTATGGTCCATGTTTTACCATTGTCAAGTCAACATCCGGTTTTGAAAAATGTGACTTTAAAAACGAAAGTAAAGTTCTAGACAACTTCATTTTGCACAAATAAAGAGTCTAATGCAGATATGAGCACGCTGATGTGCACACTTTGAATGATGCAATGCCAATTTTAACAGTTTATGTCAGAACATCAAATTCATATCAAAGTAAAGTTTAACATCGATTTTAATTTGATGTCAATCATTGGGATGGCCATCTGATTACCATAATTGTCTTTTGTGACTTTTGTCTTAGGAATTAAAATTCGGATCAGATATAAAATGTCCGGCTGGCTCAGAAAAATTTTGGAAGCCCTGGGCAATACCTTTCATGTTAACCTGTTTTGGCCCTTTTCAAGGTGTTGTTAACTGTTATTTGAGACAAATTAAAGCTGTTAACTGTTTTCAACCCACTTTGTTAACTGTTATCAGCATTTTTTCATTTTTGTTAACTGTTTTTGCCAAAATCGATGTGTTGTTAACAGGTTAAAAGACCCCCTATTGCCCCTCCTCATATACGATGTGTTGTTAACATGTTAACAGACCCCCTATTGCCCCTCCTCACATAAGATTTGGTAAAATATTTACCTCTTGCATCAATATGTCTCCTTCTATGTGAATCTCTGCTGTGATGTTCAGCAGCATCCTTCTTATTGGGAGATGTTGTAGGCTGAGGACTTGGACTTCTAGCACGATGGTGAAACGATGGAGCTGGAAAATAAACAAATACTATATTACAGCATGCATCAAAGACTCGTACTGTGTGTGCAAAATATTCTTCATCAATTTGAAGATTTAAGTCACTTAAGTTAGTACCAAACACTCTCACTAAAATTAATTTGGCTCGTTCAATTTTCATAAAATTTTGACAAAGTATTTACTTTGACCCTTTAACAAAAAATTTTGAACCAATCATTTTTATCAGAAAAATTACACTGGTTATAAAGCAGTTTGACAAACACCGATTTTGACAACACAAGGTAATTGAAATGTTAACCTGAATTTACAGAGTTATCTCCCTGCAGTGTTAGGCACCACCTTAAGTTTTTAATTCTCTACGTTCATTCAAATAATTCCAATAATGTGTTTTTCTTGCAGCAGATTAAGACCATTGGTTGAGAATGTCTGATGTCTTCAAATTCATGGTGTTATACCTTTCAAATTACTTAAAATTTGATTTGAATTATTGGTAAAAACTCCTTTATATCAAAGTGACCCGTTTCTATCTGATACAACTATTCCTAAGAATAATAACATACCTCTACGCAGGGATCTAGATGATTTGGCTTCCTCTGCACGTTTCTCTTCTAATATTTCTTTTAACTGTTTCTGGGACTCCTGGTATTTCTTGTTCAGTTGGAAATATTGTGTCATGCTTACACGTTGTTCCTATAAATGAAAAATATGGATGCTTTATAACAATTGCTTGTACTTAATTTTATAAAAGCCTGCACAGAGTTAAATAACAATCCTCAAAATCAAGTTTGTCCTATGTATACTTCAAATAAGAAATAGCCTATTTAATACTTTGAAGGTATCATTTAACAGAAAGATCACAAGTTAACCTCAACATATACTTTATACATAAAAAGTATCTTTTAGACAGGGTACAATGTGTAGTTTTTATAGTATGAAGAAATATTGAAATAAGCATGGCAACATATTTTTTTACTCTTTGGTTGCATTTTTGACTATGTGACACATTCCCTATTTCCACTAAATATCTTATTAAATTAATAAAAACTTTCAAAGTCAATAGAACATGACCAAGAGGCTGGGGCCATAAAATCTGCACTGAAAAGAGATGTGCCAATGTTAATATAGCTGCATACCAAATATCATTGACTAAATATTTGCATGCCCCATTAAACTGAATTTAACCTGTAATAGTGCAAACCTGCATCACATTCTTTGCCATGTTTGGGTGAAAAAATAACTGAAAACGTCAAATTGAGTATCACACCCTCCAAAATGATGCAACATTTTAAATCACCCGTTTAAAAAATAAAAATTACTAACCTCAGAACTTCTATCCAAACTGTTCTGTAAATTCTTCGTTTGTGACCTGAGTTTCTGTAATTCAGCATCCTTCACTCTTACCATAATCTAGAATTTCATAAAAAAATTGTTAAAAACTCATCATTTAGAAAGAAAAGGGAGATAATTCATAAAATCACAAATTTAATCTCTTACTGTTTGTTTTTTTGTCAACACTGTCAAGCAAGCTAGAAAGATTTTTCTACTCTTGTGATTTTTTTTTTATGAACTATTGAAAGATTTTTTCAAACACATTTTCCTATTTAATATCTACAATAACATCTCTCACTACTGAGACATTTTTCATTAATACATCTGCATAAACTATCTCTCATTTATTACATTCATAAAGCTTTCATTTATTACATTCCTTACACTCATCAAAACTCATTTCAGTACATTTAACTATAAATTAACACAATCCTTCTACTTTAGTACGGTCACTTTTAATCAGATATTTGATCTTAAATTTTTCTTTAAAAGCAGATCCAAGAACCAAAATATTTTTCAAAAGGTTTGATATTTAATTTATATACCTTTTCCATAGAAACAAATTTTTTAGCCAATACTGGTGTTGACAATATCATTTTAGAAGGATTACAGTAAATAATAATAAGCATTGTGTATAAGATGGTTAAGGCAAACTTAAGTTAGAGAAAATAAACCAATTCTGGGACGTACTGAAGTACAGACAAACAAGGTTAAAATTTAATTCCCCCTTGGCTACGGCAGGGACATAAAAATATTTTCATATCATGTGACTTTCTGTACCTGAGCATCATAAAGTTCTTCTTCTATGGTACCATTTCCTGGAACAGAGGCCATAGTTCTGTTTTGTATGAAGTCCTTTAACTTTCCTATCTCCTCATTCACAAGGTCTTGTAATTGTTGATTACTGAAAATAAAATTTATAATTGAGATAAGGCTAAAATACCTTTTACTGTAATACAAAATGAAAAATCAAAACAACTATTTTCAGAATATTTTGTTATAATACCACAATCTTCATGTGAACTTGCATTTCAATTTCTAAAAAGTAAGGAAAGCTATGTACATTTTTACAGTGTTATTTTAGTCTTACAGGTTCAAGAAGAAAAGATCAAACACGATATTGAGAACTTTAAAACATTATGTTTAAAGCTATCAAACACAATATCTAGAACTTTTAAAACAAGTTATCTAGAACTTTCATACATGATATCTAGAACTTTCATACATGATATCTAGAACTTTCATACATGATATCTGGAACTTTCATACATGATATCTAGAACTTTCATACATGATATCTAGAACTTTCATACATGATATCTGGAACTTTCAATCATGATATCTAGAACTTTCATACATGATATCTGGAACTTTCATACATGATATCTAGAACTTTCAATCTTGATATCTAGAACTTTCATACATGATATCTGGAACTTTCATACATGATATCTAGAACTTTCATACATGATATCTGGAACTTTCAATCATGATATCTAGAACTTTCATACATGATATCTAGAACTTTCATACATGATATCTAGAACTTTCATACATGATATCTAGAACTTTCATACATGATATCTGGAACTTTCAATCATGATATCTAGAACTTTCATACATGATATCTGGAACTTTCAATCATGATATCTAGAACTTTCATACATGATATCTGGAACTTTCATACATGATATCTAGAACTTTCATACATGATATCTAGAACTTTCATACATGATATCTAGAACTTTCATACATGATATCTGGAACTTTCAATCATGATATCTAGAACTTTCATACATGATATCTGGAACTTTCAAATATGATATCTAGAACTTCAAAACACGATATCTAGCTCTTAAAACCATGATATCTAGAACTTTCATACATGATATCTAGAACTTTCAAACATGATATCAAGAACTTTAAAGCATGATATATAAAGCTAACAAACATGAAATCTAGAATTCTCACAAATGATTTCTAGCAGTTTCAAGCATGATATTAAGACCTTTCAAACACGATATTTAGACCTTTCAAACGTGATATTAAGACCTTTCAAACACAAAACATTGATGTTTAACATTACCTGGTTGTAAGATGTTTAATGTGAGTTTCATAAGCTGATTTTGTATTGTCACTCTTAGATTCTAGAACTTTGTAATCTTCACATTTTGAATCGTAATGCATTCTTAACTGCTTCAATTCTTCTGTTGTTTTACTCATTTCAGTCCTAAAATAAATATAAACATAACATTCAAGAACAGCAATGGAATATATATTGTAAGGTTTAAATGATAAATTGGATTAATTGATTGGTGTTTTACGCCACTTTCAGCACTATTGTGCATATTTGTGACTGTCAATTTTTATTGGTGGAGTTAGCCAGGTTGCCCATAGAGATCATTGACCTTGGGTAGGAAAACTGACAATATAATCAATTAAGGTTGAAGATAAGCACACCTGCCACATGCAGGATTCAACTTACAACCACAGTGTTAACAGTAGTTAGACTACTTAGACCACTCGTTCAAGTTACATTAATATTCATTAACAGCTAAGAGTAAAGAGCTGATCAGGGAGTCCATCTTTTTAAAATTTTTGCAATAATCGTTAACACAACTTGACAACATTTTCATAATACTGTAAAGCAACATGTTTCAAATTTGAAAAATTGCACTATCCCAAGTCAGAAGTCTGTTATTCAGTGGTTTTCGTTAGTTGCTGTTTATTATAAACTGATTAAGGTTAGGTTATTGTTTATTGTATTGTTGAAACTGTATAGTAGCCTATAGTTGTAATATAGGTTTTTATGCCCCACCTACGATAGTAGAGGGGCATTATGTTTTCTGGTCTGTGCCTCCATTCGTCCGTCCATCTGTGCGTCCGTCTGCCTGTCCCGCTTCAGGTTAAAGTTTTTGGTCAAGGTAGTTTTTGATGAAGTTGAAGTCCAATCAACTTGAAACTTGGTATACATGTGCCCTATGATATGATCTTTGTAATTTAAATGCCAAATTAGAGTTTTGACCCCAATTTTACGGTTCACTGAACATAGAAAATGATAGTGCAAATTTCAGGTTAAAGTTTTTGGTCAAGGTAGTTTTTGATAAAGTAGAAGTCCAATCAACTTGAAACTTAGTGTACATGGTCCCTTTGATAACATCATTCTAATTTTAATGCCAAATTAGAGAATTTATTCCAATTTCACGGTCCACTAAACATAGAAAATGATAGTGCGAGTGGGGCATCCATGTACTGTGGACACATTCTTGGTTTTTTCTAATTTGTACTACTGAAACACAAATTTATTATATTTTGACAAATCACTCATGTCACATGAAAGGAAAGAAAATATACTCATGACGTCTCCTTATTTCTTCCACAAAATCATCAGTAAACATAGATTTCAGAGCATCTCTGTACTTTTGCTTTTCTTCTTCTAAATCCTCTTCATATGCCTTTCTCATGGCATCCAAAGCTAAGGTAAATAACAAATAATGTCTTATTTAACAAAATTATTTTATAAAATCATATGATTTTGGGAATTACAAATTTCCCATGCCTACTCCCAAAACTGGTAAAAATTTCACTTTAAGAAATGGAAACAAATATAATTTTAGCTATAACTATGTATTTAACAAACAATTATTACCAAAACTTATCTGTAAACAGAGTAATAGAATTGCACATAAACATCAAAGTTTGGAAAAGAAATGCAGCGTACAAAATTTTAGAGAATTATGAATTTTTAACTGAAAGCATGAAAATTAGCAATAGGGCTTACATCATGCAAAATATTTATTCATATATAATTTAAAATATTTTTTTTATTGTTTTCTAAGGAAAATCAAAGCACTCAGATATGCACATGTTTTTATAAAAAGATTTTCATTTCTAAATATAGTTTGTTTTTTTTACGCCTGTCCCAAGTCAGGAGCCTCTGGCCTTTGTTAGTCTTGTATTTTTTTTATATTAGTTTCTTGTGTACAATTTGGAAATTAGTATGGCCTTCATTATCACTGAACTAGTATATATTTGTTTAGGGGCCAGCTGAAGGACGCCTCCGGGTGCAGGAATTTCTCGCTACATTGAAGACCTGTTGGTGACCTTCTGCTGTTGTTTTTTATTTGGTCGGATTGTTGTCTCTTTGACACATTCCCCATTTCCATTCTCAATTTTATTATTGCTATATAAGAAATTTTCCTTTGATCTTATTGACTGATAATTTCTATTCTCAGCACAGTAGAGCGATATGAAAATGTTTCACTAGAAACTGAGGGTGCATGTGCCATGGTCAAAGAAATAAACCACATCATCATAGGTAAAATAGTGATTAACAAATTATCATTGGTCATCACAACTCAATTGCTTTTCTCACTTTCCCATTATGGCAATATGTTCTAAAGACTTACCAGCTTTTGTCGTCTTGATTTCCTCTGCCAGGGCATCATCTTTTTGTTTCTTGAGAAGTTCCAGTTCATGTTCATGGTGAGATATATCCAGACCTGGGGTACCAGGAGGCTGTAATTAAACCAATACTTGATATAAATGTAAGATTTAATAAGTTTAGAATTTGTTTTTATATTTCCTGTTCTGTTTATGAAAAGTTTATCATTCTACATTTATTCATTTAAAATTTTAAAACATGTGCATGTTTTGTCTTTGTTAAATCCTTTCTAACTTTTTGTCTTTGTTAAATCCTTTCTAACTCAGGAAATTTATGAAAAACTGTTTTTGAATGAAATGAGTCCTTAAATGATGAAGCATCATATAAAGTCTTAACTTGCAACAAAAAGGTATCCATCTGTCACATAACATGCCAATCAGAATGAACAGAAGCTTGGGGAAATTTATTTCCAATTACAAACTAGAGGCTCTAAAGAGCCTGTGTCGCTCACCTTGGTCTATGTGCATATTAAGCAAAGGACACAAATGGATTCATGACAAAATTGTATTTTGGTGATGGTGATGTGTTTGAAGTTCTTACTTTACTGAACGATTTTGCTTCTTACAATTATATCTATCATGAACTTTGCCCATTAGTAACAGAGAACTATATTTGGTAAAAATTTACATAAATTTACCAAATTAATGAAAATTGTTAAAAATTGACTATAAAGGGCAATAACTCCTTAAGGGGTCAATTGACCATTTAGGTCATGTTGACTTATTTGTAGATCTTACTTTGCTGAACATTATTGCTGTTTACAGTTTATCGCTATCTATAATAGTATTCAAGATAACCAAAAACGGCAAAATTTCTTTAAAAATTACCAATTGGAGGGCAGCAACCCAACAACCAGTTGTCCAATTCATCTGAAAAATTCAGGGCAGATAGATATTGACTTGATTAACAATTTAACTTCTTGTCAGATTTGCTCTAGATGCTTTGGTTTCATAGTTATAAGCAAAAAACTGCATTTTACCCCTATGTTCTATTTTTAGCCGTGGCGGCCATCTTGGTTGAATGGCCAGGTCATCGGACACATTTTTCAAACTAGATAACCCAAAGATGATTGTGGCCTAGTAGTTTCAGTGGAGATTTTGTAAAAGATTACTTAGATTTATGAAAAATGGTTAAAGATTGACTATAAAGGGCAATAACTCCTAAAGGGGTCAACTGACCATTTTGGTCATGTTGACTTATTTGTAGATCTTACTTTGCTGAACATTATTGCTGTTTACAATTTATCTCTATCTATAATAATATTCAAGATAATAACCAAAAACAGCAAAATTTCCTCAAAATTACCAATTCAGGGGCAGCAACACAACAACCGATTGACCGATTCATCTGAAAATTTCAGGGCAGATAGTTCTTGACCTGATAAACATTTTTATCCCAATCAGATTTCCTCAAAATGCTTTGGTTTTTGAGTTATAAGCCAAAAACTGCATTTTACCCCTATGTTCTATTTTTAGCGGTGGCGGCCATCTTGGTTGGTTGACCAGGTCACGCCACACATTTTTTAAACTAGATACCCCAAAGATGATTGTGGCCAAGTTTGGATTAATTTGGCCAAGTAGTTTCAGAGGAGAAGATTTTTGTAAAAGATTACTTTAATTAACGAAAAATGGTTAAAAATTGACTATAAAGGGCAATAACTCCTAAACGGGTCAACTGACCATTTTGGTCATGTTGACTTATTTGTAGATCTTACTTTGCTGAACATTATTGCTGTTTACAGTTTATCTCTAACTATAATAATATTGAAGATAATAACCAAAAACAGCAAAATTTCTTCAAAATTACCAATTCAGGGGCAGCAACCCAACAACCGATTGACCGATTCATCTGAAAATTTCAGGGCAGATAGATCTTGACCTGATAAACATTTTTACCCCCATGTCAGATTTGCTCTAAATGCTTTGGTTTTGAGTTATAAGCCAAAAAATGCATTTTACCCCTATGTTCTGTTTTTAGCCGTGGCGGCCATCTTGGTTGGTTGACCGGGTCACGCCACACATTTTTTAAACTAGATACCCCAATGGTGATTGTGGCCAAGTTTGGTTTGATTTGGCCAAGTAGTTTCAGAGGAGAAGATTTTTGTAAAAGTTAACGACAACGGACGACGACGGACGACGGACGCCAAGTGATGAGAAAAGCTCACTTGGCCCTTCGGGCCAGGTGAGCTAAAAAAGAAGCTGAAATGTTTGAGATTCCAAAATCTGAAGAAATTAAGGAACCATTTGAACATGTTTTTGTGAACTAGCAAAACAAAACTAACCCAATCACCCAAAATACATAATTATGGGAAAAATATATATCATACATTAATAATTTTCCCTTTACCTCTAAGTTAGATGCTGAGATGGATATTCTTCTATCTGGGTAAACATCTCCATCCTTAGCAACAGGGGACATAACTGCAGCTGGATCATCTGTTGGATCCTATAATAAAAGATGAGATGAGTATTATTATTTGATAGTGTTATGTTCAGAAGGAACAGAGGCAATGTGATATAAATCATTTCATGAAATACACCTATTTTTTTCCTCCTTTGAAATAGAATATAAGCCAGAACTCAATAGACAGAATTAATCATGAATCATTTTAAGATAATTTCAAACGAATACTTATAATTGTATTATTTTATATATTTTTTCCTTTCTTGTAATTCAAATGCATAATTTCTTCTGTGTGACCATGTGCATTGTTTGGCTGAACAGGATGTGCAAATATGCAGACGAAATGGTGACATTGAGTTCAATGCCTTATGTAGGCAGAGTGTCATGCCCCCCTGTTTTCAGATAACTCTCTAAAGAGCGTAGGTGGTATGTAAGAAATATCTGTCCCTATCCAACAATGTCACATTTTCTAGTAACAGTTTCAACCCTTCATCTCAAAACTTGCAGACAAGTATTTTTGTTATGTTCATATCTTGAATATACATGAAATATTTGCCACTGAATGTAAAACAAACAACATTATATAAATTGCCTTCCAGCATAATTACCTTTTTCTCATTTTTTCAATTGTTGCAAATATCATCAAATATGCTTTTTTTCTTAACTGTATGCTCTGTTGAATATGGTTCAGAAAATAAATATTTGAAAAAAAAATATAGACAAATTTAAGCCTACCTCAATAGTGAGGAAGACTGCTTTGAGTTCCTCTATTTGTTCTTTCAGTTTCTTTACCAAATCATTGTTGACACCTCCTAGTGACGACTGTATGTCTTCTAAAAGTATCTGAAATATCAATTCATCATTGGTTAATTATCTATGCAGTTTAGCTTACTGTCCAATGTTATCATTGGTAATGATTCAATCATTCTTTACAATAAAAATATCTACCTTTTATTTTTTCTTTATTGTGTTAATTTTGTTTCTTTATATTTTTCATTGAACCATTCTGTTGTTTTGAAAATGTGTATTGAGTCATTCTGCTATGTTCATGTTCATGAAGTCACCATATCACTGTATCACTGTAGTTTTTATGTTTGCATTGAATCATTGTGTTGTTTATAAATATATTTGTTTTGTATCATTGTAAAAATGAAATGATTTATATGTACAGAAATAGCACATCTATGCTGTAAAGTCTTAGGTTTTACAGAAATAGCACATCTATGCTGTAAAGTCTTAGGTTTTATGTCATCTTATAAAGAATTAACTTACCAAAATCAATTATTAAAAACTTTTTTATGTTTTGTTGTATATTACAGTAAAAACTTACCAACACAGCATGTTCATGTTGTGACAATATATGCTTTATGCCATTTTATATGTTTTATGTCATGTTAAAAAGTATTATCATATCAAAATCAGATATTTATATTTTAACATTCTAATCTATGTTTTTTTTTATAACATGTATAAAGTAATAACTTACCAAAACAGAATGTTTATGTTGTAACATTTTATGCTTTATGTTATGTTATAAAGTATCAACTTACCAGCACAGCATGTTTATGTTGTAACATTTTATGCTTTATGTTATGTTATAAAGTATTAACTTACCAGCAGAGCATGTTTATGTTGTAACATTTTATGCTTTATGTTATGTTATAAAGTATCAACTTACCAGCACAGCATGTTTATGTTGTAACATTTTATGCTTTATGTTATGTGATAAAGTATCAACTTACCAGCACAGCATGCTTATGTTGTAACATTTTATGCTTTATGTTATGTTATAAAGTATCAACTTACCAGCACAGCATGCTTATGTTGTAACATTTTATGCTTTATGTTATGTTATAAAGTATCAACTTACCAGCACAGCATGTTTATGTTGTAACATTTTATGCTTTATGTTATGTGATAAAGTATCAACTTACCAGCACAGCATGTTTATGTTGTAACATTTTATGCTTTATGTTATGTTATAAAGTATCAACTTACCAGCACAGCATGCTTATGTTGTAACATTTTATGTTTTAAGTTATGTTATAAAGTATCAACTTACCAGCACAGCATGCTTATGTTGTAACATTTTATGTTTTAAGTTATGTTATAAAGTATCAACTTACCAGCACAGCATGTTTATGTTGTAACATTTTATGTTTTATGTTATGTTATAAAGTATCAACTTACCAACGCAGCATGTTTATGTTGTAACATTTTATGTTTTATGTTATGTTATAAAGTATCAACTTACCAACGCAGCATGTTTATGTTGTAACATTTTATGTTTTATGTTATGTTATAAAGTATCAACTTACCAACGCAGCATGTTTATGTTGTAACATTTTGTGCTTTATGTTATGTTATAAAGTATCAACTTACCAGCACAGCATGCTTATGTTGTAACATTTTATGTTTTAAGTTATGTTATAAAGTATCAACTTACCAGCACAGCATGCTTATGTTGTAACATTTTATGTTTTAAGTTATGTTATAAAGTATCAACTTACCAGCACAGCATGTTTATGTTGTAACATTTTATGTTTTATGTTATGTTATAAAGTATCAACTTACCAACGCAGCATGTTTATGTTGTAACATTTTATGTTTTATGTTATGTTATAAAGTATCAACTTACCAACGCAGCATGTTTATGTTGTAACATTTTATGTTTTATGTTATGTTATAAAGTATCAACTTACCAACGCAGCATGTTTATGTTGTAACATTTTATGTTTTATGTTATGTTATAAAGTATCAACTTACCAGCACAGCATGTTTATGTTGTAACATTTTATGTTTTATGTTATGTTATAAAGTATCAACTTACCAACGCAGCATGTTTATGTTGTAACATTTTGTGCTTTATGTTATGTTATAAAGTATCAACTTACCAGCACAGCATGTTTATGTTGTAACATTTTATGCCTTTTGTTATGTTATAAAGTATTAACTTACCAGCAGAGCATCTTTATGTTGTAACATTTTATGTTTTATGTTATGTTATAAAGTATCAACTTACCAACACAGAATGTTTATGTTGTAACATTTTATGTTTTATGTTATGTTATAAAGTATCAACTTACCAGCACAGCATGTTTATGTTGTAACATTTTATGCTTTATGTGATCTGGCTCCTCCTCTTCGTTAGCTTTGATGGCACAGACAGCTGTCATTATATCTTGCCTAACTTGTTCTAACTCCTCCTCATGATCAATCTTCACACACACCAATTCATCCTGCATTCTCTTTATACGGTCCTCATATTCACAGATCAGAGATTCTTTTTCTGTTTCGTTGCTTTCGGCCACAGTTTCCATTCTGATACAAATGGCTGTCATTTCTTGTCGTAGAACATCTAAATGTATATCATGTCTTTCTTGTGCCACAGAGAGCTCGTGATCAAACATGGAAGCAAAGTTAGTTAATTCTTTACTAAGTTCAGGATTATCACTTGTGATGGATTGTAATTGTTTAAGTTCCTTGTCTAAATTACTCAGAACTTCACATTCATCTTCAAACTTGGTCTCTAATATTTCCTCAAACACAGATAATGAAGACTGAATATCCCCTTCTGAATCTTTACTTATTACAGAAGTTAATGCCACTTTCTGACCAGATTCTAGTTTGATTTTCAAGTCTCTCATTTGTCGCTCATGTTCTAATTTCATTTTGAAGGTCAAATAGGTCAACTGTGACTGAAATATGGCTTCCTTTACTAAATTTTCAGAATATGAATCCATATTTTCTGGATTAAACAAGCCAATATCAGGTAAAGCATTCACAAAGTTTGTTAACTTTTCAGATTCCTTGTTTTGAGACTTCAATTCCACAGATAAAGTTTGCTTTGATGTAGCTTCGTCCATTAGTGATTGACTAAGAGCCTGAGAGTGTCCATCAATGGACTGGTTTTCTACCTCAACTACAACTGGTACACTATTAGATTGATTTAAATGACAAATGTATGTTAACCATCCTTTGGTTACAGATTTCTGAAGTAACATATCTGCTACCTGCGTAGATAAGGTTTCAACAGATTCTTCTACTTCCGTAGATGGATCACTTACTTCATCAAATACCTTTGGTATTTGAGACAGCAGCTGATCAAGGTCAGACTGAAGAGTTGAGCAAACCTGCTGACTTTTGTTTTGTTCAAAGTTATTACCCGAATGAAGTTCTTGCAATTCTGTTGATTGTCTTTGAAAGATTCTTTTGAGTAGATTAATAAATGATTCTAAAGCTTGTTTTTTATTTGGTGATTGTTTGATTAGATATAAAACTAGTTTTAAATGTACATCGATACTTTCTGACACAGTCTCATGTCTCTCTATAAGTTCCTCGGTACAAAATTTTCTTTGTCGAATGACTAAATCTTGAACTTTTTCATGTTCAGTATCAGTTCTATATTTATCTTTGATTTTTTGTAAAGCTTGAGTGATTTCCCCTTGTAACAGAAATCGAGTGACTACCTGAGCAGTGGCATTGTCTAATAATTCTCCTGATCGTTGTAATTGTCGGTACACAGAAGAATCCACTTGTGAACGGAGAAACACTTCCATTGCCATTATTGAAGGATTGTCCGAAATGTTAAGTGAAGACAAAATGGCAGTATCATCTGTGGGGTGATGGTCATCAGTTACAGCACATGATGCCAGTTGACCTTCAAGAATGATTTTTTCAGCAAGTACAGAAGCATACATCGACACAACATTACCACTAGTTGGTGAATGAGATACACTATCTACTTTCTTTTTAAGTTCATACAGAACTTGATTTAGAGAGTTTATTTCATTCATTAATTGGTCCCGGTATAAATTGGTCACATGGTGTTGCTGTATTAATGAGGCCATTTGCCCTAATACAATAGCCTCAACTGACAACCTGTCAGCATAAACATGGAGCTTGTCTTCATATCCTAAATGTTTTCTTTTGGCAGCATTCTCCTTATCAACAATAGCAGACTGGCAAACTGTTTTTTGTTGTAAAACCTGACCAATTATTTCAAAGTCAGAAGTTTGAAGTCTTTGGTACGGCGCAAGATATTCAAATAACTTATAAATTTTATCGTTAATAACTTTCAGACCTTTGGCGTCTAGAACTTCATGCTCTGTAACAATTTTGTTAATGTCCTTTAATTTTTGTTTCACATCATTAACACAATTTTTAAACATATGAACAGAAGCCAGACTTCCAGGTACCACACCAGATTTAGCCATTCTAACATTCTCTGTAAAACGAGTAGTTAAACTATCTATTTTTTCTCCACATTTCTGAAGTGTTGACCTAAGCTGTTGACTGTCACCATCAGCAGTTGAATCATTGGCAGAACTAAATGTTTGATCACTTAAATCACATGTCAAGTCCTGAATTCTATTGTTGGTCCTTTCTAACTGTGACTTCATTTGTTTTAATTTACTTAAGATATCACTTGGTTCACTTTCATCGTCACTTTCACTTCCATCTTCCTCTGAGCTTTCAAAACTATCAGAATCCTCGTCTATCTCACTTCCTGTATCCTCATCCTCCTCAGAAGGTGGTAGGCTAATGTTTGGTAAAACTTGTTCAACAATGCTGATTTTCTCTTCTAGCTGAGTTAGTTGTGCTTCAATTTGTTCTGATAATTCTAAGGAATGTCTTCCCTTTTCAGTAGTTTTTGGTTGAGGTTTAGGCATTTGTTTGACATTTTTCTCACATCTACTGTATAACTTTTCAATCTTTTCTGACATTGCATCAATCTGCCCTTGATATCTGGTTTCCATGTTGCGTAGTTTTGTGGTAAGTTCTTTTTCACTATTTTTCATCAATTCATATTGAGTATGTGAATCTTTTAATTCAGATTTTAACTTTTTAACTTGAGACATTGCTTCTTCGAATTTGCTACTCATTTCAGAGGATGACGAATCTTTCTCAGGAGATTCCATACCCAACTCTTTGGATCCTTCCTTTAGAATATCTAAAAGTTTGTTGCAATGACTATGAACATCGTCCACCATTTGAGCCACACCCACTAACTCAACATGGTCTTCCTCTTCTTTATCACAGAGATAGTCACTAAATATTGTCTGTATATCCTCTACTGACTGTGTTAACTCCTGCATTTCAGATTCAATCATGATAAAATTATGTATCATTTCTTTTACGGTGGAATTATCTGAAGAAGTTGAATCGTTGGACCTTCCACGACTATCCTGTACTTGCATTTCTAATCTATTTACTGAATGCTCAAGCTCCGCCTTTTCTTTAATCAAGTCTGATAGCGATTGCTTTTCAGTTTCTAGTTCTTCCATTAAACTTATGTTTTCTTTCTTAACATCATCATATTGTTTCTTATATGATTCGCTTTCATTATCAATCTTACTTCTGTCAGTATGAATTTTAGATTTTGACTTTTCCAAGTCTTCTAATTTCTTCTCCAGTTTTTTATTTTCCTCCTTAAGTTTTTTAGAAGAACTTTGCAAGTTTTTGAGCTCCTGTAATTTAGAATTGTAATCTTCCGTGATATCACACATTTTCTTGTCACATTCTATCATTTTCTCTTCTAACTGGTTGATAATTTCATCCTTTTCTCCTATAATGTCCGCCATATTGTTCGTCAGGGAGTCAGATTCGTCAGTTTTACGTTGAGCTTCCATCCACTGTTTCTTTAGATCTTCCATATGTTGTTCAACGTCATCTCTCTCCTGTGCAAATTCCTGTTCTAACTCTGCAATCTGGTTTTCATAATGTGATTCTATTTCTTGAAGTTTTCCTTCTTTCATTTTTAATTCATCTTTCAATAAGGCTACTTTCCTATTGGTATCATCTAAATTATCTTTCAATCTTTTTTTTTCTAGTTCATAAGATTTTATTTGTCTTTCAAGTTCGTTACATCTTACATGACTCGCTTTTAATTCATTATCAAGGCGTTTATTGTCATTTTCTTTTGCAGTAACGCTGCTTTTCTGCCGATCAAACTGACCATTTACTTCCTTTAACTGGTTTTCTAAACTACGTATCTTTCTATTCCAGTCATTAGATAATTTCATAAATTTATCTTTTTCCTGCTTCAGTTCTTTGAGAGCTTCTGACAGAGCTTTTTCCGTTCCCGTTAATTTTGACGTAGACATAGCAAGTTTTGCCTGAAGTGTTTCGATATCTTGTTTTTGTTTTTGGATTGTTTCTCTGGCTTCCTTCACTTGTCTTCTCATTGTTGTAACCTGTAAAATAAATAAATTATCAATTTTCAACCATAAATTCACTTAACAATATTTGATATGTTTTATCATTAACATTGAAAAAAGCATCAATTGGTAGAATGGTAGAGTTTTTTTTCTAATGGTCAAATATAAATGTTTAATTTGCAATTTTTCATATTCTGATATATCAATATTTCATTCAAGAAATATTGTTTACAGGAAACACTGAAGATACCAAAATATCTTGTATGCTTGAATACATATGAGTGAATCTTGATAAGAAAGTATTTCAGATCAAATTTTTACTATTGTATAAAAAATATAATTGTTCATAGTAACTGAGAACATAACCTAATAACGAATCTTGATATTGATCAATGAAAAAAAAGGAGGTCAAGGTAAGATAACTCCTGTCAGAATGAATTTATACCATAAATGTTTCTTCACAAGAAATACATTTATTTCACGTATAACTTATGGAGACTGAAAATATGACCTCATCCCAAAAACTTCACATGACTAATGAAAAATGGCAACAACTTCCAGGTCAGATGGATACAGACATCACAATCATAATATACACCAAGTATAGTTGACCTATTTATAGCTGACTTATTACGGTGTATCTGAGAAGCTGACTTAAGAATGAAGAAACCACAAGATGAAAATGAGATCAAGTGAACAATGTCAATAAGAATTAAAATACCTTGCAATGAATCAATATACCAAATACAGTGACATATTACTCACAGGAACTGAAAAGATTATGTAATAAACAAAAAATATTTTTTTATTGAGTCATTGAACCATGAACCATGAAAATAAAGTCAAGGACAACAGACAGAAACTGTATACCACAATGCATCTGTTTATAAGATTACTGTAGGATTCTTGAGTTTTTATACCTTCTGAAACATAAAGTTTTATGCAAATAGTTGACGACTGTTCGTCTGCACCTTAATATGCATCCATATGTCTTGCATTCTGTTGCATACTTTTTGTTGACATGATAAATAACTTGAAGTACATGGAGTAATATAATAAAGAGACAATTGACCGTTTCAGAATCTAATGCATCCTGGGAAATATTTTCAAAAGCATACACCAAAGCGTTTTGATTGGTATAAAACATTATAAACAATGGAAATTCAACCAATGATGTGACGTTATTTTCACTTTGGGGTACGAACAATGAAATTACCCATAATGCTTTAGATTCTGAAAAGGCCAATTATAAACGATGTAAAACCAAGAGTTGAAACAAATAACACAAAGCGAAACAACATATAAATCCTCACATGCATAAAATATAGACTGAAATACAGAAGCAAAACAATATTCAAAACATAAATAAACACATTTCATGTATACATCTAAAACTTTTAACTGATGAATTGAAGGTATATGAAACTTTCTCTATGTTTCTTAGCAATGCTACACATTTTGGACATATCACCATCTCATCATCAAACATAAAGCAGATATACAGTATATATAGCAACAGAGCATTTCATACAAACCTGCATAGAATCTTGATTTTGATCGTTGTACATACTACGTATTATGGGACTTTCTAACCCTGTCTGAGGCTGTAAAAACAGTTAACCAAAGCTTAGTAACAAAGCCGAAATAGCAAGCACTAATAACCAATGGTCACATGTTACTCAAGATTTTACTTAAGACCATCACCATGTACCTTAGTCCATTCAAAGCTTTAATATTTTTCTACTCTGTTTTAGTTACAAGACAATATCCCACAAGAAATTCTTGAAGTAAGATGAATTTTTTTATCAAGCAACATGTGACCATGAATCAATAGTTAATTCAATTTCTGTAACCATATGACATGTTCATCCTTATATTAATGTTGTTTTTCATTGATATTTTTCTGAAAATTTCTTTCTTTTTTTTTTTATTTCATTTAATAATTTATTTTCACTTCAGTTTAAATAAGTATCAGTCTCAAACAATTTATAAAAGAAAGATTCGTAAACTTAAAAATAAATATACATAAAAAGAAAAGAAAAACATGCAAATGGCTACAGATCTGACTGAAATAATAAGAAAACTAAACCAAATTAGCAAATGAAGTAGCTAAAACTCATAAACATAATGAGGGCTACTCAAAAATATCTTTTTGAGGTGCTGAAAGGCATTTTAAAATTTAATGTATATAGTGGTAGGTTGCTACCGTACTATGGTCTAAATTTTTAAACATCATGTAAAAAAGATGCATATCAACACTGCAGATATTCCTAGTGTAGCCCAAAGCTTATTATAAAGCTGAATTAAGCTGTATGTCCTTTAACAGGCATAATCTAAGCTAACACTATAATCTAGCATCTCATCCAAAAATATCTACTATGCCTAAATTCTAATTCAAACTGTTCTCTGACCACATACAGTTGTTCCCTAATTTCTAATGCCGGTTTTTTTTCTCCAAATATATAGTTACTATCTTAAATAACTAAAGAGTGTGTTGTGTACTTGAAAGTTCAAAAACTTAATATGTAATGCTATTACAGTAAAAATATCAAGCACTTTTTTAATAAAATAAATGACTAAAATAAGCAGTATGTCCTATCATTTCCCATCAATACCTATGTTATTGGACACATCTTTCCTCAAATATAACTTTTAGTTAACACATAAGGTCTTTATACCATAAAGACCGTAAGAGGTATAATTTCAAACAATTTTCATTTGGTCAAGACAGTTTTTGATAAAACCTCTTTTTGTTAGAATGAAATAGATACATATATATATTTCATTTTAATAAATCTTTTTAATAGTGATTAAAATATCTTGAATGATTACTATTAATGGCAGCTTTTAAAGCATTCAATTTTGCGAAAAATTAAAGAAAGCAAACACAACAAAAACATTATATTTAAAATTAAAGCAAACAATCGCAAACTTAAGATTAGCAGAATTTGTCATTAACTTCTGTAGCATCATATCTACATATTTGTGCAAGCTATCTGACTGTGTTCATCTACAGCAGAATGATCTACGGCAGAACCATGCTATAGAGAGATAAATCAACTTGTATACCTGTGTTACGTCCTTTTCTCGTACTGCAGTTTGTAATCGGTTCTTTAAATCCATGTTTGTCTCGTGTAATTTTACAATCTCGTCATGAGTATGATCCAACTGGTCCTTGAGGGAATCAACCTGCAATCATATTACCATTATATCTTTAATCATTCTAAAACAATGAATTTATTTTTTTCACAGGGACAAATCTAGAAAAATTGCAATAATGAGAATTATTGATATTTTTTTTGTGCTATCAATTCTGAATTAATTGCTATATAAATGTTTCCAATTATAGTACAATGTAAAGCCAGGCGAAATTAAGTGAGGTTTGGTCTATTACCCCTTCTATCGAACTATTCTCAAATATTGTTTTAAAGGTTTATAAATCACAAGTTGTGTCACAATCTGATTATCAAAGAAAATCACAAAAAATAAATCAATATATCAACTTGTAAACAAAATGTATGCTGTACAGAAAGAAAAGTGTGTTAAGCACCACAAATGTCAAGTAAATTTTCCTTGTTTAATCTCAGAATTATAAATAAATGCCGTAAAATTACACAACACCCTGTTTACTTAAAATTCCTCAGATACTTTATTGTTTTCATTTTTTTTCTCCCAAATCCATGCACAAATATGAAAATATTATAGATCACCAGGCATGCCAGGAGACTCTGAATTATCACCAAAGATCACACAAGAATATCATATCAATTAAGTTTTGTGATTGTTTTCCACAAATTAAAGTGCAACTGTAAACAAAACACTAAAATTATCCTACAAATTTTTTGCTCTGAGACATAGCTGCAAAATTGAATCACCAGTCAAAATATTGGCAGCTTCACAATCAAATCTATCTTTCTAATGCACTTTAAAACTAATCCTTATTTTATGCTATTGCTTTGTCCATAAAACAGTGATTAGGTTTATTGGGGAGCTTTAAAACAAGATAACTTTTATGACTTGATGACTACCATGTCAAGAATCAATAATTCAAAGGCTACTTGCAATAAACTATCAATCAATGGTCAAGGCGGGATCAAATCAATTTCAATGAATCTAAACATAGTGATAGTTATGTAGATTCAAGATTTTATCATATTTAATAAACTCTACCCCTTTCAATTTCTATTAACAATAAATCAAAAACTAATTTTGTCTGAAGTCTAAACATCAAACAAAATTCCCCATCTTATTCTATTTGAACTGCTGCCGAAAATGAAGGAAATGTTATTCATATGGCCTTACCTGGTAAATTTACCTGACCTAATAGAACTTTTATCTGAATGTTAGCTACTTTTATCATGTCTTATAGATAATTACAGTAAATATAATCTTTTTGTCAATCAAAAATAATCTTTTCCTCAACTTTCTAGCTTGTAAGATAAATGTGTAAAAATTAACTTCTACTTGCTAAGTACAAGGTTTGCTGTTTTCGGGTGGTTTAAAATCAATCAAATCTTTATTAAATCAGAAATCTGGACTACATTTACACCTTGTTATCTGGGAAAATCAGTAAAATATTAAACTTAGAAAGGTGAAATGTAATCACTGTCTATATATGTAGCTTATGTCTAACTATAACCATAGTAAAAGTGAATTAAAAGCCATTAATTTAACCCTAATTTGACTAAACATTTGTCTTAAAAAGATGCAACCAAAAATACAAGTAAAACAATCTTCTAATGCATATAGGAAGACAAAGAAATTAAACAGAAACCTGCAACCATTGAAAAAGTGATAAATTTTCTCACTGTATATATATTAAAAGTTGTATGAAATTTTGTATTTTTAAGAATAGTTTCCTGTCATTTCAGTTAGGAGTTTTTGAACTTTGGTTATCTATCACAAAGTTTATCTTATTACATAGTCTGATTATTAAGGATATAATGCCACTTTCGTTACCAAGGACTACATGATTATATGTTTTTTGTATGTTGCTTTAAGCATTAATATGGATGTTGTTTTTTCTCTTGAATTTTCACATTTTGATATGCCAGAGACCTTACTATACTGTACCCAATGTGGCATAAAGCAATCATTAATCAGTCAATCAATACAGTATTTTTTTCCGTATTGTTGAAGACCATAAAGTGTCTAGTAGTTTATACAATATGTTTGTTTTTTTTATTTGTGGAAGGCCATAAAGTGTCTTATAGTTATGTACCTTCCTGTCCTGTGGTTTTTAGTGGATATAGCTGTCTCGTTGGCAATTATACCACATCTCCTTTTTTGTATAAATATATAATGATCAATCTCATTAAGGTGAGTTCTAGTGATGAAAATGACTGACTTTCAAAAACATTCCTTTTTTAAATGCAGGTAAAAATTCTTAAATTCATTTATTGTTGTAAATACTATGAAGTGATGTCTGAACTCTAACCTCATGTGTACTGTTGTGATGCCTGACCTTTAACCTGATCATGTGTACTGAAGTGACATCTGAACTTTAACGAAGAAGTGACAGGTCTACAACTACTAAGACCACACAGCTATGCACGAAGAAAATTAAATCCTCACAAAAATAAAATTATTATACAATATACCCACCTCAGTTTCTAGTAGTTCCACCAACATGCCATCCCCAGAGGAAGCAGTCAGGTTATCATCCATCAGGGAATGGTATGAAGTCTCCTGTAATAAACATAAACATCATTTACATTTATATGTTATCCTATTCTAATGATATCCACATTGTTTATTTATCAGTTTTCTTTTCCAACTGCACTAAAAGTATACATGTGACACATGTCAAATGCAAATATCTTTGTATCTCATCAGGTACGAATATAAAGGTTGTGCTTTCCATGTTAAAGCTTTGTCAACAACATCCATTACATAAGTTCCAATCTATAAAATTAAAGGACATTTATAAATTTCACTCACAACATTACTTGAATAAAACATAAGAATGTTTAAATTCCATTAGTTTAACATAAACAAAGTGCTCAATCAGTCTTACAAGGTACATTAACACAAAGTATTTTATAAAATTGACTACAAGATAAAGATAGTCCTGTTATAAGGTGTAAGAATATGCAACATGTGGTGAAAAATAATCTATAATCAATGGCAAATTAAATGTTACAAAATAAATAGAAGACAAGATACACATGTGTTGTGAAAGAAGAACCATCAATATCAATATGAATTCATCTGATTTGCAGAAATAGTGTCATGTTTAGACAATGATCAATATCATGTTTTAATTATGAATAAATTGTAGTGTAACGTCACTAAAGTGAGAAAAGTAAGAGATTATATCCTTAAATAGATGAACTGATTATTTGATTTCAATCCATGCAAAAAAGGAAAGAAAATGTAAAATAAATGCTCATTGATAAAGGCTGTACATATATATGGTGGTTTGAAGCTGCCTACATCTATATCCTTAATGGGCCATAAAAATGGATATGTTTGTTTGTGATAACCCTTCCAAGCCAGAAAATAGCTGCCTACTCAAAATCTTTTATTGTCCTGATGTGAAAAGTTTTTTTGTTTTTTTATCAAATAGGCATGAAGATTAAGAAACATCTGACACTTAAATTTCTCTTTGTCCAGAAAAGGGTTTGGGCAAACCAAAATATTTTTAAGTGTGGTGCTGCTTTTTGGTGGATACTAGCTATCATTCCACATCACCTTATGTTTATGTTCGGGACCATATGAGTATTTGGACCATACGCGTATGGTCATGACCATATGGGTATATACAAATGTACTCATATGGTCCGACCATACGCGTATGGTCCGACCGTACGCGTATGGTCGGGGTAATTAACACTCTGTTACAGTTTACTTTTAATACTTCTAAACTCTTCATATGGTATGACTGTTCATCAAAAAGACGCTATCATAAAAGTAATTGTATTAATATATTATAATAAAAAGATAAGCTAAATAAAAATTAGCCTAGTTAATTTTACTTACTTGTCAAAACTATAATAAACACATTTTATACTTATGGTCATTACCAATGGCCAATACGATTTGTTATTACGAGTGAATGGCAATATTTCGATTTAAAAAAAATAAACTTCCAAAAATTTCTTAATGAACTTAATTTTTAAATTGTTATTTGGATGGAGAGTTGTCTCATTGGCACTCACACCACATCTTCCTATATCTATGAACAACATTACTCAATTAAGGAGTAACTGGAAAGTAACATAGTTTATTTAAGTGGTTTGTGAATATGATGTATTGCAGTCATGTTACGATATTTGAGATCTAGAGCTTCTTTAAAAAAATACACCGTAGACATATCGGAATGGCCCAAGACCTCGAGTTCACTGTACGCAGAGCTACAAAAAGACTAGCTTTTCACTAGCAAAACAAAAGGTGTAAATGAAAAGGATCGTGCACAACCCAGACTTGCAAATGCAAAAGAAATATGATACTGCATGGAAGTAAATGTGATTAACGATGAAAACTAACTATGGCATCAATATATAATTTTTACGTAGTATATTATAAAAATAATGCATTGTCATGTTACCATCATTTTTTTAGATAAAGTTTTTGTGTTATTGAAACTTTTATAATGTAATTAAAAAAAATATATACCTAGATGGTCCAAATACTCATATGGTCTGGCCCGTTAATAACCAAACGAGTATTATACTCATATGGTCCGACCATACGCGTACGGTCGGACCATACGCGTATGGTCGGACCATATGAGTATACGCATATAGTCATGACCATATGAGTATGGTCCAAATACTCATATGGTCCGGAACATTTATATTATTTATAATGCATCTTTTACCGAGTCTCCAAAGGAAAAGAGGTACACTTATGCTACTTAAGGACCAAAAAACTGAAGTACATATTGTAATATACAATAAGCCCCTTAAAGTGTAACCAGATGCTCCGCAGGGCGTAGCTTTATACGACCGCAGAGGTTGAACCCTGAACAGTTGGGGCAAGTATGGACACAACATTCAAGCTGGATTCCGCTCTAAATTTGGATTGTGATTAAATAGTTGACACAGCATAGGTTTCTGACACAGAATGAATGTATTCAAATGAACTTAATTTTTTGTTTTCTCTTAGAGCAATTCACTATGCTGTTGAAAATTAATCCTCTCAAAAAAATGTTTGAAGAAATTTTCTTTTTATTTATGAAATTTCAAATGAGAAAAATTGAACCCAATTTTTTAATCACATCCCCCTTTCCCTTATTCCAAAACTAATTTCAATTAAAATATTCTAATGGAGTTTGCAACAATTACTACTCATTTAAATACATCATAAAATATTAAGATATAAAAAAACTGCTTGTTATCACTGAATGGTAAAGATTATTTAAATTTATCAGTTGGTAGTAAAAAGTGAATATACATTGTATATTATATATAACAAAGATTTAAGTTGATTCTGGACAAAGAAAGATAACTCCAATTAAAAAAAAATCTTGCAGATATTTCTTGCTTACTTTACTGGACAAAGAAAGATAACTCTTAATTAAAAAAAAATTTGCTATTTCACAATATTGTGAAATTAGATATTTCTTGCCATTGCACAATACTGTGCAATTGAAAAGACTTGATATTGCACAATACTTAATATAATAATTTTAGATCCTGATTTAGACCAACTTGAAAACTGGGCCCATAATCAAAAATCTAAGTACATGTTTAGATTCAGCATATCAAAGAGGCCCAAGAATTTGATTTTTGTTAAAATCAAACTTAGTTTAATTTTGGACCCTTTGCACTTTAATTTAGACCAATTTTAAAACTGGACGAAAAATTAAGAATCTACATACACAGTTAGATTTGGCATATCAAAGAACCCCAATTATTCAATTTTTGATGAAATCAAACAATGTTTAATTTTGGACCTCGTTTTGGGCCAACTTGAAAACTGGGCCAATAATCAAAAATCTAAGTACATTTTTAGATTCAGCATATCAAAGAACCCCAAGGTTTCAATTTTTGTTAAAATCAAACTAAGTTTAATTTTGGACCCTTTGGACCTTAATGTAGACCAATTTGAAAACGGGACCAAAAATTAAGAATCTACATACACAGTTAGATTCGACATATTAAAGAACCCCAATTATTCTATTTTGATGAAATCAAACAAAGTTTAATTTTGGACCCTTTGGGCCCCTTTTTCCTTAACTGTTGGGACCAAAACTCCCAAAATCTATACCAACCTTCCTCTTATAGTCATAAACCTTGTGTTTAAATTTCATAGATTTCTATTCACTTATACTAACGCTATGGTGGGAAAACCAAGAAAAATGCTTATTTGGGTCCCTTTTTGGCCCCTAATTCCTAAACTGTTGGGACCGTAACTCCCAAAATCAATACCAACCTTCCTTTTGTGGTCATAAACATTGTGTTTAAATTTCATTGATTTCTATTTACTTTAACTAAAGTTATTGTGCGAAAACCAAGAATAATGCTTATTTGGGCCCTTTTTTGGCCCCTAATTCCTAAACTGTTGAAACCAAAACTCCGAAAATCAATCCCAACCTTTCTTTTGTGGTCATAAACCTTGTGTCAAAATTTCATAGATTTCTATTAACTTAAACTAAAGTTATAGTGCGAAAACCAAGAAAATGCTTATTTGGGCCCTTTTTGGCCCCTAATTCCTAAAATATTGGGACCAAAACTCCCAAAATCAATACCAGCCTTCCTTTTATGGTCATGAACCTTGTGTTAAAATTTCATAGATTTCTATTCACTTTTACTAAAGTTAGAGTGCGAAAACTAAAAGTATTCGGACGACGACGACGACGACGACGACGACGCCAACGTGATAGCAATATACGACGAAAATTTTTTCAAAATTTGCGGTCGTATAAAATTTCTTCATCTCTAGTGACTTTTCATCAACTCACACCAACTTTTATTGTGACATCATTGATTCTATCTCCATGTTTTAGTTTTTTTGTATTACAGTATCTCAACTTTGACATAGTTATAAACTTATAAGTGTAAATCTTATTTTAATTTTAGGGAAAAATAAGGGAAAATATGGCACCCTGTCCTTGTATAGAAAGATTTCTAAATATGAAGGTAACAGGATTAAGATGGAAATATCTTGTCCTGCTGATCATTTGTTTACTGACAATTTTGTTGTCCATGTATCTACTATAAAAAAAATTGCCAAAAAACTCATATTTATTTGGGAAAGCAAATTTACAGATATAACATTGTTGGGTTGATGTTTAGATGATTTGTATATATATTTATTCATATACAAATATCAATTTGAATAGTGTATCCATGTTGAATAATGAATAACAACTTACAGCTTGAGATGACTCCTGGTCCCCTGTATCTCCATCAGAACTGGAATATTTGGTATCATCTTTATCAGAGCCAGGTATAGCCATTCTTAGATCATCAGAGGATACTTTTTGTGCTTTTGACCTTGTTTTGTCCTTGATTCTGGCACTGGGTGATTTTGCACGCTGTTTCCTCTCATCTTCTTCTTTCTTGCTCTCACTCTTTTTAGGCCTTGTTGGATCAACAGAAGTTGTTGATGCAGATACTGGAGTTACGTTTTCACTTCCCTCTACAAATCTATTTAATGGAAGACTATCAACAGCAGAATCACTAGCAGACATTTTGAGCTTTGGTTCATCACCTGCATCAGCTATATCCCTAGATAGAGTAGATTGTTCTGGAACCTGAACATTTCCTAAGTCAAGTCCTTCCAAACTATCACTCATTTCGTTAACCTTTAACAACTGTCCTACATTCACAGCTAAATTAATATCAGAATGATGTCTACGAGAATTTTTTAAACTTTCTTTCTTTTTAGTGTCTTGTTTACTATCACTAGAAGCTGCAGTGCCAAGTCTACCATTGACAGCTGCCTGGTCTAATTCTTCTGAACCTTGACGAGAAGAGTCAGTTGAAGAAGATTTAGACTCAGATTTAACATTTGAGTTTTGTAAATCCATAACAAGACGAACAGCTTTCATCCAGTTGTTTCTTATGCCAGAGGTCATTGCTGATAACAAATACTCTCCATTCCTTGTCTGTAACAAGTAGAAATATAACATTTTAACCTCACTTTGGCTTAAAATAAACAAAGTCAGAAAGAGACATTTGACTTACTGTAATCCAACTTATTTTTTAGGAGTAGAAAAATAACATGAATATAAATCAAAAGAATAAGTAAATCTTAGATTGTTCTTTATACGACTACCTCAAGTTAATTTGAAAATCACGAAATTAATTCGCAGCAAAATGGGATAGAAAGGGCTTAAGGCAAAATAAAGTATCCGTGAAAATAAGTTTGTTTACAGTATATGACTATAAAAAGTTGGTATTTGAAAATCATCCTTCAAATTGAATATATAGGGTATTTCTTTATATTTTACTAAAACCTGATGAAAGAGTTAATGCACAATAAAGATCAAATCAATCCAAGCTCCATTACAAAAATTAAGATCAAAATGATAACTTTATTTAGACTTACCTTTATACGAAATCCATAATTCCTACCAATACTGACTTCAACAATATCGTAACATGTAGATAAATCTATTCTACCATCTAAAGTGTTGGTTTCCTCGGCTTTGGCATCTTTATAATAACGTAAAGAGTTTCCAGTCAAGACAAACCAATGCTTCTTCCAATCTTTTTCTGATATACCTTGCTTGATCAGCCAGCCCTTCTTCATGTACATAAGATCCTAAAATCAAACACATTATTTTACTCAACATTTTAACCATACCTTGACTTAACTAGTACGCATGGTTCAGTGACATTTAAACTTGCTTAAAGCATCTGTTTGGATTTTATTTCAGCCGATTTGTTAAACACAGAAAACTCTTACACAAATAAGTATCAATAACAATTCAAAACAAAAGTAACAACCTTACACAGGCATGCTTAAAATCAGCCGCGTCGTAAGATTAAGCATACCTTTTTCAACATTGTTTAAATAACAATCTTTTCTGTTGATAAAATTCTATTTAACCTTCTATTCTCTGATGAACTTATTGTTTACTTCTGATTAAAATCAAAGTAGAAGTTTATTATGTTCAAGATAAACCTATAACCTTGAATAATTAAATACCATTCAATTAGATTTAAGAAAACATGCAAATATTGTGTTCTAAATTAATCAACCCTTCTTTTTCTTTATTTTCAATAAGCAGCATTAAGTTGATTTGAATAAACAACAAATTTTTGCTAATTTGTTACTGGCAAGTCTAACAGTCCATTCTTGATTTCAAGCATTAATCATTCTGATTTCATTTCCACTTTTGCTCTTTTAGCCTTCAATTGTAGCTATACATATCAACTTCTAAACTCTGGCTTCCTGATTTAACAAACTCATGAGTACCTGCTAATCACCGCCCCTAAGCTTTCATTATACAGACATAAATGTAAAACAAAATCCAGAAATCCTCCATTTATTTTAAACATGCTTTAAAATGCTGTGCTGTCTAGCTCACTCTCACTTCACACAAAATAATTCTACTGAAAAGCTGAAAGTTTTCTCAGGACAAGATTTGAAAGTATAAAACAAGAAATCAAGCAAAGCATTGCAATATTCAAGAAATCTTTCTTTATTCAATAAAAGTTATAAAACAACTTTTTTTTACTATTGGCAGTTCTTCACTTTAGTATACATTCAACTCAAAATGAAATCAAATCAATGAAGGCATTTAGACCTTCCTTTGGATGCACTTCAATAAAAAGTAAAAACCTATAATTCTAGAAAATAACTTGCTTAACACTGTTTAATGCATACCAATACCTAGTTCTACACTATAATCAAAAAAGAAACTCTCTGCTTTACTTTTGAATGCTTCACACATTACTTAATTGTTACCTGACTATAGGTGACAAAGCGTATATGGAAACTCTGTAAACAGACCCTTGTAAAGTGCTTTTTGATAACTCTACTGAAGTTTCTCTATGGCTTTGCTTTGCCTACACAACCTCAAAGCTTATCAAGCTTGCAAACACTTGCTATTCTTACCTTTTGTTTGCTTGCATTACAATATCTAACTTTGTACATAAGCAGACCACAGGCCAGTTCCAACATTTCCATTTGCTCCCTATTATGACCTGGTTTCTCTCTTTGACTGGTTACCTGTATGATTGAGGGGTGTTTAATTACCCAATATATTAAATCTCAGAACCTAAGCCTGAAATTTCTTTTTTTTAACATTTGAAGAATTTTACAAGTGTAATTGACTGATTTTCATCAAGAGCATCTTGTATCCTATTTTCTCCCTGTCTTCACCTTGTCCCAATGTTATTTTGAAAACTTACCTCATATCTCGTCCCTACACTAGCCTGTGCCCCTGCAGGATGCAAGGCTGAAGCTGACTGTGATCTTCCTGCAGCCTGTAACTCACTAGATTTAGCCATCTGTAATAAAAGATAATATCATTTATTAAAATGACATTAACCAATAGTTAAATGCTTGTCTGCTGAATAATTATCAAAGCAAACTAAACATGGACTTCCAATTATTCTCATACCTCAAATCAATACATTTTCCAAATTCATCATCTCTGGAGACAAAGTGTCTCCCACAACTGATATCAATAATTACAGAATTTTATTGCCTCTCATAACATGCAATATATGCATAAAATGCAACAGATATTAATATGTGTTATCAGCTCTGGTCGTATTGAAGTTTTACAAAACGATATTAATCAAGTAATAAATTCAAAGTCTGGATACAAAAGTTTATCCACACCAACTACAAGTTGTAAAGAGATAAATACTGCATCAGGGATTACAATTTGTACTATATTTCTTTCTTCCTAGATTGTATAACATTACATTTCTAACCTATCTGAAGGTTTGTGAAAGTAAAAGATAAGTTATCTACAATTACAAACTTTGACTCAGTCTTATAATAAATTAAAGCATCTTTAAATCAAAGGGTAATTAAACCTGTTATTGAAGTAGAATTGAATTTCAAAGTAAAAAGCATGAAATATTTCACTACAGTTAGTCAAAGTCACAGACACTGTACATTTTATGATAAATGTAATTCATATGATATTTATTGACGGATACATTTGAAAATGAGGTACTGTGGATTCATTATTATTCGTTGGATATCAATTTTTGTGGATTTCGTGGAACCACGAAATCAAATGTTGAACAAATATCATCTTTTCAATAGGCTTTGTATACAGAGATTGACAAAACCACGAAATCCACTATCCACAAATATGCAAGTTTTCAGCAATCCACGAAAATTGATACCCACGAAAAAATAAATGAATCCACAGAAGCATGACTGCAAGATAAAGTATGGGAGAAAAAATCTCAGAGAGTAAAATTTCTTGCTAAAGTCAGCATCAACAGTAGGTTAGGTGACCAACTATTCCTTGAAGTCACCAGACAAGGGGTGTAACAATACCATTGTACCATGATTAAAAGTAAGTTAGTTTCCTAACTCTTAACTTGGGGTTTAACAAAATTAATGAAGCATTAAATGTAAGTATAAAAGACCTTTTCTGTTTGGTATTAGTGCTTTCATGTTAAACTCCCATATTAAAAATAACACATACATGCATGTATATGCTTCCCTTACTTTACAGCAAATCGATAGAAACATTGCAACATCAGGGCTTATGGTATAGACTCAATATTAACACCTGAGTTCAGATGACATATGCTCAGTTGTCAAATTCGAATTTATTACAGACCAATAACTTAAGACTGGAAAAGTAGATTTTCAAAATCAATAGGAAGATTGTTTTCATGGAACAAAATATTATGTAGATTGTCATAAAGATCTATTCATACAAACATATGCTTATTAATAATTATGAGACATTTATCAAATTGCATCAAAACAAGAAATAACCAGGAAAATTGTTTGAAATCAAAATATAGATTGTCTACCTGTATATGAAATAAAACACTGTTTTTTTGTTTTTTTTTTATTTCATATTAAAAATACTTTCAAGCAATCCAAAGTAATATTTACTAGAAATTTTAGACTTTCATGGTTAGCTTCCAAAAAATAACTAAAAATCAGATGGAAATATACCTTGTCAAAATCTGCAATAAGAGCATACCTGGATTATGATGAGAAGTTCTTACTAAGATACATGAAGAATTAAATTGAACATTACCTATTGATGTCAGTGCCTGGTTATAAATATTCTTGTAGCTGTCAGAGGGCTGAGGCATAACAAAAATGGCTGCATTACATTAGCAAACAATTAGTCCCATACCTCATGTCATAGAAGAAATTTATTTACTAAATCCAGCAATAAACAAATACCTGCCATGTGTGTACTCTTGATGAAGAACATATAATGAAATAAGCTTACTTGAAACAAATCCCAGGTATAACAAACATTTTAAATGTATCCTTTCTACACTAAAAACAATGTTGTCCTTTCATTAAAATCCCAAATTCCAATGATTTTGTACATTTAAAACACTACAATCCGTACTATATGATACCATTAAATATAAGATACCTGTCAGAATTTGTAATTTATGTAAATAATACAACAATCAGGTCACAATTATACAGGTGTGTAATACCATCCAATCTATCAACTCTACAATCCTCCCTAAACATCCATCTTATAGTGGACAAAAAGTGGTGATCTAAACCTTCTTACAAAACAATGGTAGTGTACTTACTTTTAATGTTATATTACATAACCTTTAATTAAACGGCTGTGATTCCGATCTAAAAGAAAATCTTTCTATAATTGTAAGCGATTGTACTTCATTTTGACTCTATTTAATGCACCACTAAATTCTAGATGAAAGACTTAAAGAAGTAAATAATGAACCTTATTTGATTGATATATACGTTAAAATTGAGGGTATCTCTCATTTTTATTTGCCTAATTTGATGTAATCGTACACCAAATCATACAGTCAATATACGTCATTTAATTCATAATGTCTTCTACCCGTCTAAGTGCCTCAGGACCAGGGACGACACATTCCATCACCTTGACATAAAACTTGTCAATACTTATAATTACTTTAAATGTTATTATTTCACTAGTATTCTTTTTTTATTATTCTTTATTATATATCTATTACACACATACACTAATACAAATCATGTGACACTATGAAACGTCTAATAACAAATGTCAAAGTAAGACCTATCAGAAATGAGTGAATTGTAGAAATTTTTATGGATTACTTTGGGGATGAACAAAAGTTTTTACCAACATTTCTTTCATTATATACTATAAAAGTTGACAGATCACAACAGGTATGAGAGAAGTGACCACAAACGAGGATAATTTTTGCCTTCTTTTCAAGTTCTTACCAAAGTAAATTTTATTGAAGTATTGTGTTTATTTCTACAGGGAAACCATAGCTTGAACTACTTATTTACAAAAGTTGGTGTCTTGTCTCTTTTTTGTTTTGAAGAGACAAATCAGGAGGTGTCTCTGTTTTGTTATCAGATCAATTGTTTAATCAAGTGACAAATAAGTTAAACATAAGTCTATTGGTGTTAAGCTCTCATATTGCATTGTGGTTAGGTAATAGGGATGTCATTGGTTGAATCACCAACCAGGGTTAACCACAAACCATTGGTATTTGTGGTATTTTTGTTTTAAGTATTTACATTTTTAAGTAAGAGCAATGAGTTGTCAACTGGTGTCAAGAGTAGTGCACCCTTGTGGGTGATAAGTCTTCCTGCTGAATATATTAACTTGTGCAAACTATGGAATGGTACAAATTCAGTTCAGAGTGAATATTATGAACAGATTTCATGATCTAAGAAGAAAGTCAAAGTTTAAAAGTGAACTAGACCGAATTCAATAACTTTATCTGTGCTTTTTGAACATAAATAAGGCTGTTAGTTTTGTCATTTGAATTGTTTTACATTGTGATTTCAGGGCCTTTTTAAGCTGACTATTCTTTATTGCTCATTGTTGAAGGCCATAGGATGACCTATAGTTGTTAATTTCTGTGTCATTTTGGTCTCTTGTGGAGAGTTGTCTCATTGGCATTCATACCACATTTTCTTTTCTATATTTGTATTTTCAAGAGGAAATGAATTCTTTTTTTTTCATATTGTATAACAAGGAGATTTAATATTTTTCTCTGTTCACATAGATTTTATAAAGAACCTTTCTTATCGCTCTTGTCTGAATTTCTTCATCTTTTAACATTTAACAATACTTTGGATAAAAAAAAGTATCAGTTACTATTTTAGCTGACACCGAAATTTTTGAATTTTCGGTCAAATAACAAAAATAAGTTACAGATTAAAGTATTGTTCATTTGTATGTAGGGTCCAATACAGAAAAAAAGGTCAATCTTTATCATAAACAGTCACATGTGTAGCAGGTTTTAATATTTTGATACAAAGTATAAAAATGTCCCTCTCACCTGACATATTAGACGATTTTTCCAGATGTACAAGTCAACATATAGATCAAGATGATTTATAAGATATAAATAATCAGTATCATCCATTGTGCAACTCAGATAATCATTTCCATATAATACTGAATCATAAAACTTTTATGATGTGCTAGTCTTCATAAATGTCTTATAAATTTGCATAATCCTTCATTTTATCATCTCAATAAAATTTAAATCACATGCTTCAGTATAAATCTGATCAGAAAATGTTAGATTTACTTGACAATTAAAAGTTTTGTTCTTCAGGATATAATCGATGTACTTGTATTTCAAGTAGCAATTTGAACTTTAAAGAAAAAAGAAGTCCAAAGCAGCAAAATTTATCCCATGTCTAAATATTTAGGTGAATTTCAGTATCTTGTGTCAACTTCAAATAAAAGTTAATCCCAAAACTATTGATAAATTAGAATTACTACACCATTTTAAATCAAAACTAAATAAACATCAATTCTTTAGCAGCTGTAAAGGATTATCCTGAATTTGTTAAAACAATTATTTGATATTTCACAAACTTTACAAATTTTATTTATTCAAAGTTGATACCCAAAGTTTTGATGTTATTGACATATTATTGACATTGGTCAGCTAAGCCTTGATTCATCTGATGTGTACACTTTAGTTATCTTTGAACATGAAAAGAGCTGATTAATGTTCTGCTAGTTCCAAGCAAAAATTTGAATAGGTGTCAGATCCAGGTACATGTATGAAACCAAACTGTTTCTGAGATACTTACAAATACATTTGTCAACCGGATAAAACTAAATTCATTTTAAAATTGCAATAAAAATTCCGTTAAAACTTGGTAATAATAAATGAGAGTAATTTTCCCTAAAATACGTAAATATTCATAAAGGTGAAGTATTCTGTCATGTGACAGTAACAGAAGGATACACATTTTAAAGATGAATATTAATGTACCTGTTATCTTGTCTTTTATTACTACCTGAAGATTTATGGCGGACAATACCCCCATTTTGTTGCGAAGTTCTTGTCAACAAACTCTGATTCAATTTAAAGTTGACAAAGTGAGTTTAATTAAGAATATGATATTTGATCAAAGCAGACGGTTTATCAGTTGTTTACTTACATGTACAATGTATCTATTTTCAGGTACTGTAACTGGGCAGACGTGGAGTAGGAATGAAACTTATCACTAAAAACAAGTTATTTTACACTACAAACTAAAACTCTAAAGGAATACAATTACCTACAGTACACCAGTTTTTTTATACATTGGTGAATGAAGTTAATCAATAAATGAGGAATATGTCTTAGGACATGAATGCCCCCGCTCTTCAAAGCTTTCCAATTTTTAAAGTTAAAAATGTTCATTACTCTAGAATGATAATTGATTCAATACCCAAATTCAAACAGTCTGACAGTTTAAGTTTTAATATTGCGTATGAATTTCAAAAAAATTGGATGAGGAAAACTTAAGTAGAATGCAGAAACGAAAATGGGACAGACTGAAGGTCAAGGAAGCACTTAATGCCCCTTTTATATAAGATGCAAATTTGATTTTTTAATGATAATATGAACACATACTTTGAAATATTTCTAAAATGTCGACAAACAATGATTTACAGTATTTTAAGGAAGACCATGTGGAACCAGACTGGAAAACACCAGTATATAGAAAAGCACTGTTTCATTATTTAAACCAATCTGATAGTTTTTCAGCTTATAGTAAGAGGCAGAGATGTTAGGTATGAAAGAGGATGTACTCCCTTTTACCTATATAGTATGTTAAACTGCATGACTCAAGATTAATTTAATAAACTTATAATAAGTTTTGTTCCAACATCAAGCTCTTATTACTATCTAATTATTTTTACTTTGTGCAATGACATGACAGAAATCCAAACAATAATCTGTTATATTTTAAAATATAAAGCTGAAATATCATACATATTTATCTTCATGATCGAGGCCTCAACAATAAAATAACCAAGTTTACTGAATTTCTTGCATAATTTGATGAAAATAATCTGGAATACAGAGTTGTCCCTGCTGTTGATCATGTTTTAGACACTTTATCCATTACACCATTATCCATGTAATTTATTTTTTATCATAATAAGGTTTTATGTAATTAAAAATCCAATTATAATATTTCTACACAAAAACAAAAATATATACAGGTTGACATGTTTACAATCTTGTTTACCAAAATTTCATTTATTTTATCCGGTGATGTTTTCATACGAAAAAGACAGAAAACTTACATTGAATTTTTTTAGATTTTCCAGTTTTATACGTGTATTAACTTTGCTCTTGTTATGAGGATTTTGGTAGTTCTTGATAAATAAATCAATAGGAGATTAATGCATGTAATTAACTTACAACATATGTTCCACCCATCCTCACGGCTTTTTGCAGGGTACTGGATGAATAGCGTTTTGAGTATTGTTCTTATTTGGACAGACTTATGGACAGGAGGACAAAGATTATTATTCTAATGACTGGCATCTAAAACAACTGTCAATGTCAAATTTCTGATCCCAGTTTTAAAATATTTACATCAAGTAGCATGTATTATTTCATACAGATCATTTCAGACAGGCATCACATTTCATTATACCTTCACTTTATATCAACTTATCAAGTCAAATCCAGAATATAAGATCAAATATAAATCAAACTCTTTAAATGAAGGTGCTCATCATCACCAGTTACTATAGAAAAGCCTTCCTCACTTTAATAAAAAGCATAACAGTTTACATTAACACTTCTAACATTTAAAAAACAAGAATGTGTCACAAGTACACGGATCCCAGATGCCCCATCTCCAATATCATTTTCTATGTTCAGTGGACTGTGAAAATGAGGGAAAATCTCTAATTTGGCATTAAAATTAGAAAGATCATATTATAGGAAACATGTGTACTAAGTTTCAAGTTGATTGGATTTCAACTTCATCAAAAACTACCTCCACCAAAAACTTTAACCAAAACATTAACCTGAAGCAGGACAGAGGAACAGACGGACAAACGGACCAACAGACCAGAAAACATAATGCCCATAAATGGGACATAAAAATGAACCAATAATTCTCATTACTGTTTTATTATTTACTAGGGTAGTACTTGAGTACAGTATAAAATTATTACTTCCTTTTAATTTTATGGTGTTTATTTTCAATTTTCCCTATGGGGTCATATAGAACATTGTGTCACATGTTTTATTTTGTTAACTGAGCTATTAGGGTCTATAAGTGACACTTACATTGGTTATTAATGAAAATGAAAGCCATAAATAAATGACCACTTAAGAAGATTTTTAAGCATGTGCTACCTGACAACTTATAAGCTAACCAGTATTTGTCCTTGATATTGATTTTAATAAGTCAAGAATGGAAATTTGAAAAAAAGAGAAAGCAGTGGTACCACAATTGCAATAGTGGCAGTATTTTAATTTTAGATAATAGATAGAGTTAAGAAAACTGTTTTTTGTGATGTGGAGAAGCTTATCATTAATCTTAACATTGACAAAAGTTCTGCATTTGCACGATCACAACAAAAAGATCTTCTCTACCTAGAGATTTTCCTTCTATTTGTTCTTAAATTTTAACAAAAAACATATTTATGTTTTCAAACTATGAAATTGTATTCAGTTCTAATCATACTTTTTTTGTGATTTTGAGAAGCATGTTATTTTAAACAAAGTTAAAAGTTCATGATCATTTTCAGAAAGTGTTATCAATACATGCTTTATGCATTAAGTGCTGTGAGTTACTTTTGTATACAAAATTGGCTACTTATTTCTTTTTATCATATGCTTGATTAAATAACATAATTCAAAATAAATTTATCTGGTAAAGTTAGACAAGAGAACAAGTATTTATCTACTAAACGACCATTTGATGTAGCTGTCTACAGGAAGTTTTAGCAGATTTCTTTTGTATATATTAAGTTATTTTGTAGCAATAATGGAAAGTTCTTTGAGTACAGTTGAAAGCTCCACATTTAATAACAGAAGAAATATAGTGTTATACTTTATGCATATTTTCAGGCATAAGCAATAACAGTTGTCTCCCTTTGACTGGAGTTAAAACAGACAAACAGCATTCTCATCAAAAATTTTGCATTTACCTTGCTACATAACAGAACAAATACTACTATGGATTCATTATTATTCATTGGATACCAATTTTCGTGGCTTTAGTGGATCCAGGTGAAGCACAAAATTAAATGTTTAAAAAACAACAAATTTTCTACAGGCCTATATGCAGACCTTAGCAAAACCAGGAAATTAAATATCCAAGAACATGCAAGTTTTCCATAATCCACGAAAATTGGGTGTGGTACCCCTGAAATAAATGAATCCACAGTATTTCATGTATCCTGACTTCTTGTAATAATATGATGTAGTCCTACCTTGAGTTCATCTGTTTCATTGTCTTTAGATGAGTACACACTGCTTACACTGCCTCTATCACTGGTCCCATCAACTGAATCAGAATGTGTTGTCAACCTATCTATACCAGATAAGGATGTCCTATTACCCTTCTCGGGTGCCAGGGTAAACTGTGAATGGAAATCTTTCAGACTGGATGATCGCTCTCTATGTAATCTGTTCCTCTCAGTTGTATTTTTTGGTCGTGTGATACCTGATCTCTCTTCTGGTTTCTTTGTTGCACTACTAGGTGGCGCTAGCGGCTGTGTCAAAGCAGGCTGTGAAGCTGTCTGTCTGCTATTATTAGCTAGAGTTTGCCAGGTATTCCTTGGTAATGTGAAGTATGGGTTATTTACAACCTTTGGATCATTAAGAATATTTTGAGCGCCATTTAATTTGTCTAATTGTTCTCCTGACCTGCTGAGATAGCGTGAAGCAGCCAAATCTAATCCCACCTCATCTGATGATAAATCATGTAAACTACTACTCTTACGAAGGCCATCTTGTAAGTGCTTATCTCCCTTGTGCTTCATATTTCTAACACCACGGTAGGTCATATGAGTTTCCTTTGGTTTAACTTTCTCTACCTGAAATCTTCCTGTAGTAATAGCTGCAGTGTCAGCACTTTCACCTGACAATCTACCACTGTCCAAAGGCTGAAATAATAAAATACCATATTAGGAGATTCTTCAAAATGGTAATATCTGTATCCCTTTCCAATGCATGTCATAGATCATTATGAAAAATTACTTTGTTTATATGTCCCCGTAGTAATTAATGTGTTGAGTTGTCTTAAAACAAATTATTCGCTTTACTACCATCCAAATATTGGGAACAAGTGAACCATTTTATATTTTACCAAGCATACATCCATTTATAATTCTCTCAAAGGATCATTTTCAAAGCTTGTAAAACACAGTAAACTTAATCAGGAAGAAGTTTGAATATGAATTCCTGTAGGAATATAGAGTAAAAAATTCTTACATTTTTAAACAGATGTATTGGTCTCCATTTAGAAAAGGAGAAGAGTAACTTGATAAATTTAGAATTACAAGAATTTTTAGATATATATCTTACTGCTATCTTGTCTTTGCTACTAAAGATTGGCATAGTAAACCTCCTGTTCTTTGGTTTCTGCAGACTTCTTGGATACACTACAAGAGCATCATGCCACCTGAATAAGATAAGTCAGCAAATTATTTTCAATTATTAATGCTTATCATGTAGTCATTAATTTTATAACAACTTAAACAGATCGTTCGATGCATTTTATTTTGGATTTCAAATGATCAATCAAATTGTTCATCTGTTTGTTTTTTGCATGTTTTGTGTACAGAATAATATAAAATCATTGAAATTTACGTTAATGTTAACTAAACATGCTAAAAGAACATCATTGTTTAGTCATTTCATACATGTATAGCAAAAAAATGTTAAGTATTAGAGAAAATTTATATAACCCATTACTTCTTTAAATTTATTATAAATGTATATCAAATAATAAAAAAAATATTTTTATATAAAGTTGAACACTATTGACAGGAAGGTGTACTTGTTCATCCCTGTAACAGTCTGTATGATTATCACAAAAATGAATTTTTCCAATAACTTTTTGGTTTGATATGAAATGACTGAATCCTGATGCCCTTTCTGTCCAAAGATTTAGACCTTACCACATAATTTCTTCCTTAGAAGCAGCTTTAATGTATGTTGTTTTGTCTGGTGTGATGACAGCCAAGGAACAGTGATGGGTGGTTAGTTTTTCTGCATCCTTAACCTCCGTACATTTGTTCATATCTACTATCTGTTGGGGTATAGTGTCAGGCTGGAATAAAAAAACAAGATTATTTATTAGGCAATTATACACTCTCTTAAATTAATCAGGTCAAGGTTATAAATGGCAACTTTCAATTTCAGTTCAATTCTGTATTTACAATATTTTGAGGACCCTTGTTCCACAAACAGCCTCTCCAAAATCTTCCTTTACTGATTATGTACATAATTCACTCTTAAATGTATTAGAATCACTAATATACTATTCAACGGCCTCATGTCTACCATAGTTATCATGATCTATCATTCCCAGAATAGAAAAGAAGACAGGAAAATATTTCAATGGTAATAATTATCTCCCCTTTCTGAAATTTTTCAAATGAGATTCTAGTCCAAAAATTGAAAATAGAATAATTAAAGAACTTTTGATATACATGTATGAATTATGTTTTATTATAAGTTAAACTTACATCTTCATCCACATAGTATGACAGTTCTCCATCATCATACAATCGAAATAATCGTCGCTGCCATCTCTGAAATATTAACAAAAACATCAATGGTTATAGTTATTTCACAATTTTCATAATTTTTGTAAGACCACCACATGTTAATGTGCATGTCTAAATGTCAAGGACTTGTCAGTAGTAGTATTATTTAATTATAAATTATATCTTAGTATTTTTGTTCTGTTGATTATATTTTTTGAGGAATTTCTATTCCCTCCCTTATTTAAAATCACACTATCTCTTTGAATTCAAGGATTCAGAACTTGTCCCACTTGTCTATCAATGAAGATTACATGTTGACTTCAAGATGTTCTTTCTTTGATTGTGATGATGGGTTGCTGCCTCATTGAAATACACCATCATCTCCTTTCATTTATAAATTATCACTGACTTCATAACAGTACAAATTTTCTATATACATTAAAAAAGTTTTTTTTTTTAGTGTGTTGGTCTTTATGATGGTGGTGAAAAAATGCTTTGCATGTGTCTGGGTAAGAGCACTTTGAAATATAAGTAATGTTGGATTCAATATGATATCATTCAATTTCACCTATAATCAGACTTTATTCCTTATGAAGAATGTCTTCATAGCCATTTAACTCCACAATCTTTAATGTGCTTAACAGTACACTGAAAATTCAGAAATTAATGCGAGGTTTTTATTATTGCGAAAAATGCGACTGAGTTGTAAACGCAATAATTTAAACTCGCATTTTGAAATATTTTATATGAATTTAACAGGATTTTTCTCAAAATCGTAAAAATTCAAATCGCATTTAAGCCTAAAATGACATAATCGCAATAATAAATGCATGCGATAATTTCTGAATTTACAGTAGTATATAGGAACATTATTAGCAGAAGTCAAGAAGTGTGAATTGAGAATGGTCCTTTCTGTGTCATTTGTAGAAAGTTTTATTTAAAGTGAATAATTTGGGAATAAAATGTGTGGGGTTAGTTGATTAACTTAGGAATTCTGTATGGTTTTCTATCTATTCCCATTTGTTATGATTCTTTTTATTGAACCCTAAAGAATGCTAGAAAATGCATTAATAAGCATACAGTTTATACCAAATGGATGTGGATAGCTTTATTTTGGTAATCTGCAACTTAAAGTTGTCCTTAATTATTACACAGAAACTTTAACAGCAACTTTTGGGATTAACTGTGATACCAAGAGAGGTAGATTCTTGTGTTGTTCAGTTGAAGCTGGCTATACACATTCCATCCAGAGAAGACCTCCCTTTACTTGTTGTGAATTTCCCTTTCTTTTTGATAAAAATTTATGCCCAAAAAAACACATTCTTCATTTTTAAAACCTCGAGATATATAAATTACATTTAAAGTTAACATAAACTGATGAGATAAAAATGAGTCTTTTTAAAAATAAAATGTCATTATAAAGCAATTAAATATGGTATCTATCTATGAAATGTATATTTCAATTCTTTTCATTTTATTTTGATGATTTCACAATCAGTAGATGTTCAAGGAAACATATGTCATTCCTTCAGTGTTGTGTTTGTGTTAAATGTAAAATTCCTTTCACATTTTTATTTAGAATATTGACCATTAAATTGAATGAAATACAAATCTTTTTGTTGATAGTGAGAGCTTACCCTAGATTTGTCTAGTGGATTATTAAAATCATAATCTGGAGCAACAAACAGGTAGCCACACTTTGAAACTTTTCTGGAAGCCTGAAAAACACAAAAAAAAAACACAATTTGATAAATACATGTATGTCCAAATCATATATCTATAGATATAGGAAGATGTGGTATTAGTGCCAATAAGACAACTAATAATTATTTATAAAAGTATACAATTAATGAACTATAGGTCAATGTACAGTCTTCAACACAGAGCCTTGGCTCACACAGAACAGCAAGCAATAAAGGGCCCCAAAAACTACAAATGTAAAACCATATCTACATGTATGTACTGTTTGGACTGTTTAAGTAATAGATTGAAATGAAAGTTTGCAAGTACAGGTATCTTGTTTTATCAAATTTACTATCATCATCAATATCATATGCCAGCTTTTGAACCTTGATTGTTATAATTCATTTTAATACAGGTATAAATGTCAACATGATGATCTTCTGAATTCTCTGTCTATTCATCACCATTTGGATTAGGAATATCTTAAGTCCATCGAATAGGCAGACTGAGAAAGCAAAAAATTCAAAGATCGATATATAAATGTTGGTATATCAAGTTTAGAAAACATATTCAAGAATGACATGTATAATTTTATTCTACATGTACAAAATGTACTTTTCAATGCCTAATGTCATTTAATAATGTTAAACATGGATGAAAATAGAGTTGGGGTTGTAAAAATAGTATTCCTAACTGTCAATCAGTCTACTATCCTATCATCTATAGAGTACAAATATACAGTCTGAGTATTCCAAACAATGTAAAGAATCATAAGAAAATAGGGCCGGAATAACTGCTGTCATAACGAACAAAAATACTCATAGCAATGCATTGGATCGATATCATATTTCCTATAAGAAAGGCCACACATCTTTGATAATGCCATATCACGATAAACCTGATACTTGTAACTTCATGATGAGACTCTTAAGAATTCAACCATCTCGAAATGTCTCCAAGAAGGAGATGAAAATTGCATTATCTGTTTAAATTAAATCTAAGGTAATGCTTTAACTAATAGAATATTGATTGTTTTGTATAGCTGTTTAACTCGAGAAGATCAAGAATTGAAATGAAACTTTGTAACTCTATCTAATACAGGCCAAAGTACCATACTGGTTCATATGTGTGAATAGTATGTTATAAAAATATTCCTTCACAATGAAGCTATTCCTGCAGTGAATTAATCATATGTATGCAATGAATCCGAAAAAAAAAATACATTGTTTATTTCTTTTTCCCCCTGTCAAATGGGAGTAAATGCAGGATCCATAAAAATTATACCTTATCTACCCTGTCCAACACCCCCTCGCATGAAGGAAGTGGACATTATGTTTCCTTTCAGACTAAATGAGACTTGCAGGTACCACAGATACATATTTGTTTTAAATATTTGGGGTTTTTTAAAGAGCAAAAATTTGTATGTTTATGAGTACGCTGCTCTCTTTGGAAAAGCAGATCCCACAACACAACATGGGCTGTACTGTATCTCTAACATCTGGTTATGAAATCAAGAATGTGTCAGATTTAATAGGGAGTCCATTCCTATTCTTTCAAATTGTTAAACCTGTGTAAGAAAGTGTTTGTAACAAACATGTTCACAAATAAATGTATTATTTTTTTTTTTATAGGAAGGTATATTAAAATTAAATAAAAAGACTTATATTGCCACTCCAAAAATGTATAGTTCTAAACATATGTTTATTGAAAGACAAAACACTGGTGGTCTTATCCTAATTTTGTAACTTAAAAAATGACATGTACTGAACATATGTAAATTAAAAGACAAAACAATAGTGGGTCTATCCTTTTTTTGTATTTAAATTCTTTTAAAGTATATACATGCCCTATTTAACATAAGTTTCACCTGTAATAATATATCACATTTCAAACATTGGTAACCTTCTACATGTCAAGATAATAACCCATATGTTTAAAACTTTACTTCAGATTTCTGCCTGTCAGAAGAATTGATCCTAATGTTATCTCCAGGTACCCACTGACTTTTATTTGTAAACAAATATATGCTAATTTAATGAGTACAGTGATATTCAAAATTATTTGAAGTTTTCAAATTGATGCTTATACATTTGTATATGCAATTGCATAATGCCATTAGACATAAATTTCATGAAATATTTGTTCTATAACTACGATTTAATCAGTTTAATCAGATAAACATGTGCATATGCCGTGCAGTTTTCTCCCCTAAAAATTCTACTTAGTAATCTTTTATTTTGATAATGGAATGCAAAAAAAAGTTAATGCTTTGGTGCATTGCAATGAATGTCTAGTGCATGCACAAAATGTACACTTAGAAAATGAATCACTCTCATAATTTTGATTATTAAATAGTAATAAGGATTATAATCTCAGTGAATGCAAGCTCCCATGTTTTGAGCAAAAAATGGGGGGACTAGTATGAGTGTTTTAATTTCTCTTCTAAACCCTATTATTTTGAAAATGGTAAGTATACAAAAACTCATTTAAGTGCGCCAGACATGCATTTATTACAAAAGGCCAAATACAATATGAAGATCTATGAAGAGCATTCAAGAGGACCGAACTTTTATCAAATTTATACTTTGTAAATATACTTCATGATAAACCATTCCCCACAAAATGTACTACTGCTATGGGGTGTTTAACGCCCTCGACTACCCATTTGGTCTTGCATGGTCAGTAGCAAAATGATTCAGATGATAAGAAGAATTATTTCATGTTTATTGAAACTCAAATGATATTTCAGATATATATACAGAAATAAATAGCAGGTGAAGTTATAGTAATTACAAGTACTTTTACATGTTTTATCATAATACATATATTTGCATATTGTAGTTTAACTAATCATTAAATAATAATGTCCCTTTTAGGGTGACTTTGATATAAAGTAAATGTAAAGTTGACTGGTTTATATTTATTTCACTTAGAATCTCTGATCTTTTGTAGTTAGTATATAAATTGCTCATTAGTAATAAAATGAACTAGATTTTGTACTTCAAACAAAATGAGATTTGGTATGATTGCTAAAGAGACAACTATCAAAAAGAGTCCAAATGGAGTGGATGAAAGCTATATTTTGTACTACAAATGTACTCCATTTTATTGAATCCTTATCAATTAATGATTTGTACAAGTTTATACATGTGTAAAAATTTGAAGAAAAAGGAATTTAATGAATACTAATAACAAGAATTAAAGTAACAAGCATACTACTACTTAATAAAAGAAAATAAGGAAGAAGTGAAAAAAAAGTTCATTTCAAAATTCTAAAACATTTCTTTCCTATTTTGACAACAATAGAAAATGTGGAAAAGTCAGAGGACCAAACTTCTTTACCAAAGTTGGAAACTTTCTACATGTATATTGTATCTATAAATATTTTGTAAATTGTGGTTACATTTCATAGTTACAAGTCATATCAATAATTAATACATTGCAGATGAAGTGAAGTTCATGTACATTTGTAAGTGTTATCAAAACAATGACATTCTAAAGATCCTATTGTCTTAAAATCATCAGTGAAAATACAGGAGTTTCAATATTTTCTCTAGTGTAACCGTTTTTTTTTTAAATACAGGACCATAATATTTGTTTCATGTTGTTTTGTTTGTCTGAGGAAAACACATGTATAATACATAATTGTTCTGTACCTATGTGACCAACATAACCACAAAAGAAGTAGGTTTTAAAGAAAATTTATCATAATAAAATCTACCTTAGACAAGTGTGTCCTGATGAGGTAGGAATTTGTCATTTATTATATGACAGAGGGGCCATGGTCAGAAATAAATGTACCATTATATAATGCTATATAATATCATTGTATAAACCTCAGTGTTCACTCAATTAAATGTTATAAAACGAGGTAATTTAAGGTGCTTGTATTTAATATTATCTACGGGTGAATGGTTTCAAATGTAAATCGTTAAACCTGTCAGAAGAATTTTTTATTTGGGTCATTGATGATACTTTAAAATAATATGTGTATTTGTTAAAATGTTTTTAAGGAAGATGATTATCCAAATGACTAGCCATGTCCATATCAATCACAACACATTCATACCAGACCCTAGGGCAGTGGTCGTAGTTAGTCACCTATGCTCAAAAGCGTATTATTACTTCAACATATTTGTGGGAGAAAAGATGAATAATAACAAGGACATTGATGATATTTATTAATGAAAATATGAAAAACATTTTTGGAATCTTAAGGAGTTTATTCACTCTCTATAACTTTATACACCTACATGGATTAACATTAAAGTGCATAATTACTTTTCCACTGATGCAAAAAATCAATAAAATAATATTTACTACCTTTTTGATAAAGGCAGATGTGCACATTTCATAGTTGAAGATCATTAAATTATAATAAATGTACAGAAATAAAGTTAATTTGATACTAAAAAACCTTCAAATTTTCAACCGATTTTAATGATTTAGTAAACAGTTTTATATATTTCTTAAAGTACAATCATGTTCATGTAGATACATTCTATTTGTCAGTTTGCATGGTTAAATAAAATGTGTACTGGTTATCTGTTGATTTGTTTATTTTCTAGTTATAATTTGTTTACAGAAATGATGGTGTATGTTCCTGATTAGCCCTAACAGCTGATATTGTAATTATTTCCTTCACATACATGTACATGTATGATTCATGTGATGCAAAGAACAGCCTTGGCTAGAATCTAAACATTGAACATGTAACAAACCAAACATTGGGTTCAGAAGATTTGCTATACATAAATCAAAGCAGATCGGGAGTATATGTTAATTACAATATTAATGTATAAAGGCATTTAACAACACAAAACCTAAATAAAATATGTATTTAATATTTATAAATGGACATACACAGCATTTATAATTTATTTTATTTTAATATCGAGAAAACATCAGTTCTTAAAGTTTACCAGCTGCACAACACATGTATCAATTGAACATATATTCCTAAGACAAATGCAATTTATATAAATTTCCTATATATGTGCACCACAGTGTTTTTTAATTCTCAGTACAATACATCCAGTATGGTTAGTTTGGAGAACTGATCATGATGAAAATATGTAAAATCTGCTAATTCTATTGATTTACAAGATGTATAAAATACATGATAATTTCATTGAATAAAGCAACAGAAAATATCCTCCTTTAATGCATTATGGATTATTTATTAGTGAACACACTAACTGTTAAAAGTGTTGAAAGAACATCATTTCATTTTTTTAAATGACATTTACATGAAATTTTTGATGATTCAAAATGTGCCTTAAAAAGCTTAATTTAATTTTTGAGAAAGAAGAACTTTTTACATGTATATTGATTGCCTTTCATTAAAACATTGATTTCTCCAAGGGACATGCATGTACATTTGTAACTAGTTAAAAATATTTGATCAGCACTTCTTTTCGAAAGTGACAAAGACATTGCTGATATAAACCTATACATAAAATTTCATAAGAAATCATGCAAGAGGAATTGTACACAAGAGTGCTAACAATGCAATTTTCCAAGGGCACACTGGGTACTCTTTTAAAAAATAATTGCTTTGCATTGATTTTCAAATTTGTGTAAGACATGGATGTTTTCATCCCAAAATAAAAATTTCTAAATTCATATAAATCTTGCAAGAATTGTATATGTACATGTACATGAGAGTACATAAGGGATATAACTCTTTGCAAAAATATTTAATAGTTACTGATTTTTGTACCGGTCAAGGTCATTGCTGGTATAAACCTATGAAATGATATGTTTAAAAAAAAATTGGAAGGAATTGAACACATATATGTACATACATTTGTATAAGAGAGCTAATGATGCAATTGTCAATATACATGTACATGTACAAAACAATTAATGTTTCTCAGGGACATAAATCTTTTAAGAATAATAAGTCTGTTCTGTATTTCAAATAAGTTTCATAAAAATCTGGCATGAGCTGTACAAGAGAGAGTGTTAGCGAGACACACAAACTTTTTAAAGGTTGTGAACGTGTAAGGTGTTAACTGCTTATGAAAGAGGCGAGTGCTTGGTGTTCCTTGTGTTGTTCAGCGTGTTAAAGTTCAAGCAAGTTAGGTGAAGACTGTCAACAATATAAATTTTTATAATTAAAATTAGTTCTTCGCACTTTCTCCTCGTTGTTCATATGTTCCATGTGACAATGAGGAGCAAGTGCAAAGAACTTATTTCTATTAGATTGGACTGTCAAGTTCTTGTTACCCATATAAATTTCCATTGGCTTGACCATTTTAAAGCAGATCTGTTTGGAAATTTATTTATAGTTAATTTAATACAAAAGTTCCCAACAAATTGTTCTAACACCAAAGATTTGCTTTTTAATGAGGGTCTAATAGAGGGTACTTTCATGAACGAGTAACGGTAAAAATTCTTGCCAATTGACGTTCACGGTATTAATTTTTGTTATCGCTATTTTGTGCATTTTTCCTTTGATCTTTTTTTGTGATAATTTTTCATATCATGCTACTTGCTTGAGCTGGAAAATTATCAATAGAAACTAAGCAGAACCGCAGTGTTGCTAACGAAATTGACCAACGTCGTCAAAGGTAAAATAGCGATAAACAGATTATCATTGGTCATCTCAACTCGATTGCTTGTCTCGTTTTCGCGGTCCCGGCTCAAACAAGAAAATCAATCTTGTTGAGATGATCAACGATAACCTATAAGTACATGACGATAAAATGTACTATTTCTTTTAGACGAAAAATAATCTACTGATATTGACAAATCATGTTTTTTTTTCCCTTAGATAAAGGTAACAAGAATTATAAGGGTGGTAATGCCCCTTTATCGTCAGGCGTCAAATTGGTTAAAAAAATCTGTAGTTCCTCAAAATATCCTTTATGTGATTAATCAGATGTGTCAAATTATTATCGTTACCATTATTTTTGGGAAAAAAATAGCGTAGCTCGTCAAATTCAGCTGATTTTTTTTTCTTTCGAATGAAAGAACGTGTTTTATCGTCATTTACTTTAAATTACCGTTAACGTCATTTGGCAAGAATTTTTACTGTTGTGTACGTCATGAAGGTACCCCATTACTACCCTCAATTAATCGAGACATCTGTAAAGAAAATAAGGATAAATTGTATTTTTATGAATTTTTTAACCAATTGACGCTTACGGTAGCTGAAAACAACCAGAAGACGACTGAGGGTAAAGGGCATCCCTTCCCTTTTAAATCCCTTGTTAATTTTTATAAATGAAACCAGGGTCGACACAATTGTGCAGATATATTTTATATAGGTGGGAATTTGCAGTCATCATACCTTATTATTTTGAAGAGCCTCTGCAGAATGATGTTCCTTTGCTCCAAAACAGCTCTGACATTTAAGTTTGTTGAATATATTGGGTTCAAACTTTCTGCATTTAAGAGCCATTACACTTTGTTTACATTACTTTCCTGGTACTTTCGAACTTATATCTAATCGTGCGAATTTCACTTTAAATTAGTCATAGTTATATTTTGTCCGCCTGTTTTTTTATACATCAAACCAGACCACGAAAAGTAAAAGGCAACATATTCACGAAATATTATTATCAACAGGTCTTCTGAAACAGGTGTGGAACTGTCAACACGGCGTAGTAATATATAAGGTAACCGGAACTGAAAGGTTACACTATTGCTAACCTGTAACAAATATTCGTATAGTAAGGTCACAATTGCTAACCTGCAACAAGGATTTGTATAGTCTCATTGTCAGGATCTCGAGGCCTGGATCTTTAATTTTGAAATTAATAATGAGGAAGTGGCTATTTTGATAGAGTTTTGCTATTTTGCCGGTCCGGCTTTATAAATTAAGAATAGACAAAAATATAGAAACATACACTTTGATAAAAAAAACATATATAGGCCTTCTTTAAGACAAAAATCAGTCATGATACAAAGCATGCATAGTGAAAATGATATGCTTTACCAGGAACATAATTATTGGTAGGCCTATACTTAATTTTATACTTTAATATCAAGAAGTCTCGATTTTTTTGTCCTTTTTATAACACTTTTTTTTAAAAAGCATAAATATCAAAAATGATATGATTTTTTTAATCAATACACATAAAGTAAAACATACACACCAATATAAAAAAAATCGACATTTTATTTAAATCTTTTAAAAACGATTTCCCACTAGTTTTGAAAAAAGGAACATTCTAGCTAATTCAACAACCTCAAAATATTATACTATAGTGTTACAAAGACTTTGAAAGCAAAGTAAAGGCTAAAAGGTTATTTACATCTAGTCACATATTTCATTGGTGTATGAAAAGTTTCTATGAAATTTTTATTTCATATAATCTGATAAAATATCTGTAATAAGACCGGCAAAAGAGCGAAATTCTATATAGATCGCTACCGGATACGGTAGCTGCATATTCAATTGAAGGTTTTTAAAATACTGTTGTTTTGACGGTTGCATGATAATTTCAACAACGATCTTGATACAGTCTTATTTAAATAAGCCAAAGGCCGTTAGTTTTCTCGCTTGAATTGTTTTTTATTGTCATCATAAGTTCGGAGCCTTTTATAGCTGACTATAAATAAATATGTCTCTGATAATTTCTGTGTCATTTTGGTCTCTAGTGGAGAGTTGCCTTATTGCCAATCATATCACATATCTTCTTCTTTTTTTTTTTTTTTAATATTTGAAATTGATGTTTCTTCCAATAAAAATGAAGTGTTCTGTTTCAGTTAAGTGGCTATGCAGTCGATGTTTTAATCCCGCTTACTTGTCATAATATAGGAAAACACTTAAAAGGGAATTAGTCACAATTAATGATCACTGAGATCAAAATTGAAAAAAAAAATATTTTTAACATTTACAAAATCGGAAAACAGAAAGAAACATAGTTTATGCGACCTTTGGATAAAAAAATCGATTATGCATGTGCTCAGCACCTGAGCCTCCAAGTGGAGTTTTTGATTATGTGATTACTTGGTCGTTTCTCTATCGATTATTTGATTACCAGACCAGAAGTTTTATAATTATTTGAAAATCCATATTTTTTTTTATTAATTTGATAATCTTGTTAACAAATTGATTGATGACATTGAGATGATATTGGCGAAAACGTTGAGATTATGTGATTACTTGGACACCCAATGAGGGGCGTATACTGAGGGCGTTTATCATGTCAAGTGATTGGACAAATTGAAAAGACAGATCATGAGTGAGATAAACAAGTGAAACTATTTTATTTTATGTTGAACTGTCTGTTTAAAATGATATCACAAATCTCATATAATTATAGTTTGAGTGTATCGTCCGATAAATACATGGTGAAGATTCCTTTAAGTGATGTTTCGGGAAATTATCATGTACACAGGCCATCAAAAATATTATTTGAAAATAGTTCCGGAACTTTCTTGAATACGGCTTACTAAAATATAGTCCCAAGCCATAAGGATTATTTAAACTATTTTACTTTACTTTGCAAATTGTATCACGATCTTAATTTATCAAAAAATATAATTCAGATTTATACAGAAGGTAATGAACTTCTGTGCACCTTTCAAAAATAAAATGTATTTTTAGACAAGTTCATGTGTAGGGGAGATAACTGAGAAGGTAAACAAAATGTCACAAACAACACGTCTCACAGACGGAAGAAAAAGTTTTGAAGTGAAAAAATACACCTTCGCCACCGAAGTCATACCTAGACTGAGCTGTCATGATCCAGAATGTGAAGAACGTATCGCAAATGGAGTATGTTTCCAAATGAATTATTTCTAGTTTCATTTCTACAGTCAACTTTCGGTTTCCATTGCTACATCATATCATGTAGTCATTTTTCCCTCTCCAAATTAAATCAGAGACATAAATCAAATAAAAACATCAGCTTTATTTTGATTATTAGCAATTGTGGTAATTTTAAAATCCTACATTATATATTTTAAGGTTTATAATTCTAATGTTAATGAAAATTAAAAATCAATAATAAAATTTATAAAAATGATACAGTACATGTACATGTATGCTTAAATGTTGATATGGTTGTATGAGGGGGGATAGGACCTTGATCAGGACTCCGGGATCAGGTGTTTTTAATTTCGGGATTGACCCTTTTGGGGTCTGGGAATTTCTCTATTCGAACTTCATGGATATTGGACCATAATAGGTATTACGTAAATGTCCAATTTCCAATTTTAATTTCTTTGATCACATTCATATTGTGTCACAAACCTAAGCATGCTGTATCAAATATTCCACATGGCACAGTCCAATTCCAAATTCAGAGTTGATTTAAGCTCAATTGTTGTGTCTTTACTTGCTCAACTGATCAGAGTCCAACCTCTGCAGGAAAATCCAAAATTACTGTCCCTCTGACACCTTTTTGTTATGTAATTGAATGCAACAATACACTTCACCTTATTGCTATCGCATTAACCTGGTTACCTTTGTATATAATTTTATTCACCTAAGATGAACAAAGGTATAAAGAAAAACAACATATTAATTAACATTACATTGCATTGCACATTTGTATAGGAAGCATAAAATATGAGTTGTAGTACATCAGTATGATCAGTATAGCCGACAGGTTAACATCAGAGAGAATCCAGTTTGTCATTTATAATTCTGATATTAAATTTGCACAATTTTTGAAGTTAAGATTTCTGTTCATAATAGCATAAAATTTTAAAACATTACAGTTCGTTAGGTCTTTGCAATAATTAGTGCTCTATCTGCCAGTAGACTGCTGCATTCCATTACATAGTGGTATTCATCACCTATAGCAACCTGAATCTCTGTTATGGTTAATATGTGGGATTAAGTCTTAAGAAAGTCTTAACTTAATAAATAAACAATCAACTTAGCATGTTTATGAAATTATGATTGTTTTTTTCAGTTGCCAGTGGTCATTCCAGATGTAAATTTAGTTGCATCAGCCAAGCATTGGAACATAGATTATCTCCATGATAACATTGGCGATGGAAAGTTTATGACCTATTTTTCAAGCAGTAAAAAATTCAAATATTATGATGACAAAAAATGTCCAAATGTAAAAAGCTTCAAGAAGCCAATGGAACAAGAAGAGCTAACATTTGATGACTTTGTACAAAAAATCAACAAAGGAAAATCAAAAGGACAAAGGTATGGAATATTTGTCCTTCCAAAATATCAAAACAGTTAAAATAATTTTAAACAGCATTCGATAAAGCTGTAAAAATAAGGAAACAAACATATGATTGCCTTTGAGACACCTATCCACCATATCCCAAATGAGGTAGATATAATCAACTATGCAATTTAGCTCACTGCAGATTTCACCAAAGAACAAAATCATTATCCATATTAGATAGTCTGCTATATAAAAGCCCAGAAATATGAAAAGTTTAAGCAGTTCAAGAGAAAAAAAACCAACAACCCCTTTCTTTAAATGTTCATTTGATATTTGAACAATAAAATATTTTGAATTGAAAAATAACAACCTAATTTATTTCAAAACAACAAAGGAAAAAGAAAAATAGACAGACTTAAATCAACAACAACAATCCTGACTTGGGACAGACACTTAAAACATCATGTTTGCCAAGACTATCGTATCAATTAGTTCACATCCAATGAATTTAGTATAAAAGATGTCAATAGCAGTCAGTGAAGAGCACTGCCAAACAATTTAATGTCAACATAAGACTTTCATTAACAAAGATCCATACCAATTCTACTTAAATACTAATAACATCCTGTTTTTGAAGTTTTCACAAAGAAACCAAGTTTCATATAACAAATATGAAATTAAAAATTGAGCTAAAATTAATACGACTATTCTCATAACAATGATATACAATATTATTGTATAAAAAAACACCTTTGAAGGTGGAAGCAATATATTTTTCATAGGAACGGGGGTATTTTTTATGATATCCTTTGACATGAATATTAAATATTGATAATATTTTATGAATAGTAAAAATTAGAAAGATATGGTATGAGTGCCAATGAGATAACTCTACATCCAAGTCACAACTTGTAAAAGTAAACCATTATAGGTCAAAGTACGGTCTTCAACACAGAGCCCTTGCTCACACTGAACAGTCAGTAAGCTATAAAGGGCCCAAAAAATTACTAGTGTTAAACCATTTAAACAGGAAAACCAACGGTCTAATCTATATAAAAAACTAGAAACACTTATGAACCACATTAACAAATGACAAAGACTGAATGTCTGCTATATTTTGTTTGTATTATTGTTTGACAGATGTTATTTACAACAGACATTGAATGAGACAGTTGGAAAGAACATTGTCTCAGACTTCCTTGGATTCAACTGGAACTGGGTAACAGCTCAACAGAAAAAGAATAGTTTTGGCCCTCTCACAAATAACATGTTACTAATAGGCCAAGAAGGTATATCCAATGTTTTGTTTCTTATAAGTTCCCAATATGGCTTGTTCAATTTTTGAATAAAAAAATAAAAAAATGTAATAGGGAAACAAAACAGGCCATTATACAAAAAAAAATGTTTTGTAAAATATTTTTTTTACCAAATTATTAAACTCCATAATTGAATTTGCTATTTATATTTCCTGTTCTTCTCAGGAGATGAGTATAATATTTTTTTCTCAATAATAATAATAAGAAGAATAGTATTTAAGCCACAATTTGTACTAGCTTGCCATGTAGGCGATATCACCTTTGTAATTCCTAATGATTTTTTATAAAATTTCTATAAAAATATTTTAATTCAGATCAATATTTTAATTAAGATCGAAAACTGATGCCAATGAGAACTTTTTAATGGGAGTTGATAATCATTTAAGCACCTTGTTAATTTCATGACATATTTCAAAACAAATTTATTTGAAAGGATCTTTATCAAAATTTGGTCAGCAGCATGACAAGATAAGTTTGAAAGTTTTAAATCTTTTTTGTTTGTTAGACATATACTTCCTGTTTTTCAAAATTTGAATTATCAGAAGTGATAACTTAACATGACAAAGAGTGCAACTTCTAGTTATTTATTGAATTAAAGTGTTTAAATTTAATACATGTACATCATCGGAACCTGTATAGCATTTAATGATTTAAATATAAATATACTTTTGTTTACAAATTAAGTGTACATTGTAGGAAACATAACTCCAGTCCATTATGATGAACAAGAGAATTTCTTTGCACAAGTATATGGATATAAGAGATTTATTTTATTTCCACCAGAAGAATTTCCAAATTTATATCCACATCCTACCTATCATCCATGTGACAGACAAAGTCAGGTTTGTAGAAACATTACCAATATGTTATATTAAGACCATCAATTATATCATATTTATTCTTAATTTTCATTCACAAATGTTATCAATGTTTTATTTAACAAGAAGTAAACTTGTTAAATACTGAGTCTTCTAGCAATTTGTTGTTTTTTTTCGATCCAAAATTTTATTCATGCCTTTATGTTAAGGTGGAATTTAGAATTTCAATATTAATGAATAAGTCTTATCATTTTGACCTCTATCTGATCAAAGGATTTCCATGCGATGCTTACATTATTAGAAATTTACATTAAATTATTTGAATTGTTGCTTATTGGAAGTACAAAGGAGACAGTAAACACAATATTGTACTAAAAAGGAGAAAAATAAAGTGAAAATGAAAGTATTGTATAACTCACTATTAAAAAAATGTATGAAGCATACATTTAAGTTCAAGCTTTAAGTATCTTGTGATGTTTGGATCTTTCAGGTTGATTTTGATAACCCAGATTTTGAGAAATTTCCAAAGTTTCGAAATGCCACAGGTTTTGAGACAATAGTTGGACCTGGTGATGTTCTTTATATCCCTATATATTGGTAAGTAAAGTTTGTTTTAGCTTTAGTATTAATTCATGAAATACAACGAATGAATTTTTCATACATTTCACATTAAAGTGTGACTTTTTAACAGTTCAATATGTGATGAAATGAACATTTTAACATTGATTCCTATATATCCTTCACAAGGTGCATATTGTCAGTAAAATCAATCATTTTGGAAAGTTTGTGTTACCTTCATTCAGATTATATCTCTGTATGGTGAAATGATTGATAGATTGTACAAAATTATCTATTTGTAAACAACAAAAATATGCAAGGGAGATAATTTCAAATAAAAAAATCCTGTTACATATATACTTTTGTTGAATTTCATGATTACATTACTACTAGATAGGTAACATTATAGGATTTTACCCCTTTTTAAAGGAATTTAATGGTGTATAATAAAAGTCTGAAGGACTTTTATGCTATGTTTGTGAGTGACTTGGTCCAATTTATACACCAATAAATTCCTTTAGTTCTTTTAAATTGGAGATAGGGAATATATTTTTCCACTCGTTACCCCTATCAAACGTAAATTATATATTTATGTCATTGAATAGGCCTGACGCATGAATATATTTGTTGGTTAACGAATAAATTTGTACTCGATGAAATTTGCTACATGTATATGATAAAAAGTAAACTGCACAAACCATTTATATCATTCAACAATGTTTTTGTGTATTATATTATTTTATGAACGTGCAGTGACAATAAATTTTGTTAACGTGAGTGTTATTATTATTGCCGCCATCTTATTTACATTGGTTATGGAAAGAAGTTCAATCAACGTTGTCTATTTAAGAAATAATTCCTTCGTGTCATGCTCTATGCTCATTTTAACATGGGTAGGCATTATATTTGTCGATATTTTACACTGAGCGTTAGCGAGGTGTAAAATATGGTCAAATATAATGCCTACCCATGTTAAAATGAGCATAGAGCATGACACGAAGGAATTATTTCGATTCTAATAGGACAAAAACAGTATTTTTATAGGTCGAAGCGTACGAAAATACCATAAAAATGTTTGACTTTTCCCATTCCCACCACGATGAGTCTGCATTACATTTCATATTTGATAAGTTTAAAAACTACGAGCAGGGTAAATATATGTTGTTTTATAAAAATATATAATAAAAGTTTATGCTAGCTGCTTAAATGTATACATTTTAAAGGATAACGATGGAAATAACGTTAATATACACAGTAAGTTCGTGCGCATGTGTCAAACATATTTTTTATGCTCATTAGAACACGGCTTTGTTTACAAAGCGTAATAAGGACGTCATATTAGAATGAAAAATAACCAACATCAATATCAACTACCAGAATTCCTCTCAACCAATCATATCAACGTATTTCCTTATATGCAAATCATATAAGAATTATCATGTCATAATATTTAAGGGTAATATTGCTCTAGTTGTACTTAAATAAATGAGGCATAATTTGTGGTGTGATGATGATTGTGTATTTCAGGTGGCACCAGGTTGAATCCATACCAAATGAAGGACACACCATTTCTGTCACATTCTGGTACAAGGTAAGATTATAAAAATGATGTGTCAACATTTGAAAAGCTTATTTTGTTGTTGTTTAAAAATGGGTTTGTACCAGTAGCTTAAACATACCTTTTTGTGGAATTATTTTTAAAGGATTTTGCAATATATAAAGATTTTTTTTTTAGGGAATAGCATTTTATTTTTTTAATATATTGGGAAAAACAATGTAATGGAATAAATGTACCATTATTTCATCTGATAAGTCTGAGGTTAGTTGACCAATTTTGTTGAAAGAAAGTGAACTCATCAAAGGAAATTTGTTATAAAATCCTCATGCAACATTTTTTTAGTTATTGAATATAGCAAAATAGATGACTTAAGTTGGTACCTAACACTACAGGGAGATAACTCTGTAAAGTCAGCTAAATATTTTAATTACGTTGTGTTGTAAAGTGAATATTTAGCTTCTCAATGATCAAAATTGGTGTTTGTCAACCTGCTATATAACCAGTGTAATTTTTCTGACAAAACGGTTGGTTCAAATTTTTTTATTTTTTTTTTATTTTTGGGTCAAAAAAAGGGTCAAAGTAAATACATTGTCAAAATTTTATGAAAATTAAAGGAGCCAACTCAGCCAAATTAATTTTAGTGAAAGTGTTGGGTACCACCTTAATTCTCTTTGAACAAATTGTTGTAAACACACACAAAATTCTCTGAGAATAACTTGTAAATAAGAATAAAAAAAACAATTACTAAACAAAAAAGTCAATGCTTTTTATTTCAAATTCAATCATTGATTTAAATTTACATACTGCAAAAAAACTAAATATTTTGTGTATAATCGTCCATACTTTTTTATTTTTTAAATTTAAAGCTTTATTGCATATTTGAATATTTATTGATTCCCAATGTTCAAGTGTGTCTAAGGTTCTTATCTCAAAAGGCAGTTTTAGGGAATTAATTTATATTAAGAAAAATTCACATTATCATGTAAATAAATGGAAAAATGTGATAAGTAATTTGAAATTATGCCCAACTTTTTCTTATGACAAGAATTTATTGAAAGTAAATGCCCACTATGTAACAAGATATTAAATGATTTATTTATTTTTAGTCATGTCTAATACTACATAACAGATCCTATCAATGTCCTATTATGATGCTTGCAAGTACAATGTATTACCATTACCGTTTCTGTATTTTATTTAGGGTCGTCCAACACCAGAGAAAGTTACGTATCCTTTGAATGCACATCAAAAAGTTGCCATGATGAGAAACATAGAAAAAATGATTGCCCAAGCACTGAACAACCCAGATGAGGTGAGATACCCTTTAACATAACTATTGATCTCTGTGTACTTCACTGGGACCTTTTGATTTCTTATAATAACTGAAGGTATTGGTTCAGAAATTATTTTTTCTACAGGCTATTTTAATTTTAATATAATTTAGCAAGCATTCGAAAAGTAATACAAACAGAAGTTTTAGAAATCCTAGAAATAACACAAAAGCCAATGATCAACTAAAAATATGAGATGTGACATGAAACAACTATCTAATCAAGAATGAAGGGGATTTAAGCCACTATAGGGCAATGAATGGCCTTTAACAATGAGCAAATAGGTACTGTATACTGCAAATACTCAGCTATACATTACCTCTGATAACAATTCAAACAAAATTCACAAAAATACAACTTGCATAAAGATAACAAAAAAAAACACACACTCAAATTTCTAATCTAAGAGTACTTTCAGTTACTGAAAACTAGTTTAAACCCAATAACAACTAATACAATGTAATAATAGCTCATGAATAATTCAACTTAATCTTTTAAAGACAATTTTTGTTAATTCTTTCATGCAATGGTTAATACAAACATTTTGTTTTACAGGTTCCAGAATTCATGCAAAATATGGTATTAGGGAGATATACTTGAAGAGTTAAAAGTTGCAATGAACAAAATCATCAGAACAAATGTTCATCCATGTATGAAATTCACGACTGTGCTAGCCAAATAGGAGTTATTGACCTTGAAATCAAAAGATATTTGGTTTAAATTCATATTTAGTGCTGTATTTCATATGCTTAATAATAAATAGTATACTTATGGTTTGATTTATGAAAAAAAAAGTAACATAATTTTCATTTGACTAAAAAAACATTATAAATTTATGAAATCAATACCCTTATAATTTTGTAGTATGTATTAGCTTTGTTAAGTTGTGTGGCTGATATTTACTCAGGATTTTCATTTCCTCCACTCGTATTTTTCAATCATGATATGTTTACAATTGTGTCACTGGAATTTACATTTTTGAGTTATTTGCATAAGTGAAATGAACAGATACATTTTAAAGGTTCGCCCACATCTCATAACCTATCTTTTCGTTTTATTTTTCATTTTATTTTTGTCAAGAAAGTTTACTTTGTTAATATCGTCCAGAATATGCATTAAATATTTGCCGCTGGACATTGAACAGCCAGTAGTCAATAAATGAAACAAACTCCGTACTAGTACACAGTCTATAATAAGTTCAGTTAAAGTCAACAATCACTTGATTTTGTTACAGCCTCTATAAACCTTTTTCAATGTTTTCATTTAAACACTCAGCAAATTTGAACTCAACTTATTATTGAATTTCTGTCATTGCATCCCAAATGAATTCTGTTTTATCATTGTGATGTGTAATCAAGAATAGGCAAAACTAGAAAGAGTGTAAAGACTACGAAAAAGATACAATTAAAAGTGTTTGATTTTCATTCACATTAGGTTGAAATTTTGAAATATCTGAAATTTTTTTAAAGTTTTTGGAATAACAGGAACCAAGTAATGACACTTTTTGTACCTCCTTTTTTGAAGTTTATGTTTTGTTAGGTGTTTTATGTTATAAATCTAAAAAAGTTATTACTTGTGCTTTATTATAATTTTGACTACTTATGTATACTTATTAAGACTTTTTAGTTTGCTTGATGGCATTTTAATTTTGCTTCATTGAATTCAAGAGTTTTAATTTAGTATTTGAAATAGTTTTAAAAACTCTGAATTAGGGTGGTCATCTTTGAAGCTAAACAACAAAATGATTTTGATCTTTTCTTTATTGGGATTTTTCATGGTTAAGTTTTGCTCTCATTCCAGAGGATGTGATGTAAACTTCCAGTTTAGTTGGTTTTTGTGAAACTATATATTATATATTGTCCCATTAACATCTAATCTGGTTAAAATACAGATATTGTGTCAACACTTATTTAACAACAATCTGACAACACTCCGTTTTAATTTCTGTTTTAGTAATTTAATTATTTTTACCTTATCCAATGAAATTTTACCTTAAAATTTTTGAAGGTCTGAATCATGAGGACCCAGAAGAGAGCGTTGTCAGACAATTGTAAGCAAAGTATGGACCTAGAATATGTATTTCAATCAGATTGATAAACATCTGTCCCATATTTTTGTATTATTATATTAATTTTTTTCTGTTTTTTTCATAGTATATGTATTGTTTTGGTTGCACCTATTATAATATTAAATGGTGGAATACTGTAAACCAACTAATTTTCACAAGAGATTTTTTGTGAGTATTTATCGTTGCGATTATGACAAATTAGAATTTTCTCTTTTATGAAAACAAGTTAAACTATTTTAGAAAATTGTGAGTTAATATTCCTGTGGAATCAGCTCGAAAAGGCTATGCTAAAATATGTATCCACAAGATAAGTTGGTTTACAATATACAGATTCCTCTGTAATGTACAAATATTTCTTATGCTTTCTAGAAGAGGTAAATAATCATGGTACAAATGTATTAGAAACATTGGACAGATTTTTTAAAGGTTTTATAAGAGTTTATTACTGTTTTACTAACTTGTATAGTATGTTAAAGTTGGGCTTTCGGATTAATATTTGTATGTGTTATTTAATGTTAAGAATTAATTGATATAAACAAGTATATGAACTGTTGTGTTTTTTTTAAAGTAATTAAATTGTCCTGTTGATGGTGAATTAGTTTTGTTTTAAAGGTGAAGGTTGTTCTGTTCCATTCTGTAAAAGAATTTGCCCCTTAAATGGCTTAAAGTGATTTGAATGTCAATCTCCTTGATTTGTCATTCCATAGTTATTGGATCTAAATTGTCAGAAGCATAAATGATCCTTGTCGCTTGATAGACTCTAACTCCATTAAAGTAATTCAAGTGAGTTTATGATTTAATGGTTGCTAAGTGTTTGCAGTAACCCTAATTTACAAAAGAGGGGCAAAAGATACCAGAGGGATATTCAAAATTAAAGATTGAAAAATAAATTGAAACGTCCATGGCTAAAAAAGAAAAGTAAAACAGACAAATAATAGTATTCAAAACATAACATTGAAAACTAAAGATCAAGCAAAACAACCCTACCAAATCTGAGGGTGATCTGGAAGGGTAAGCAGATCCTGCTCCAAGGAGGACACTCTTTCATCTTACTATGTCTCTGTGTTAATTTAGTCTTGGTTTGTAGAAACTGATATTTGTATCTTAGTTCTTTGGTTGTTTTGTAAATGTCTACTTGAAGTGTGTCCTTTTTTGTATGTAAAGCATTGAATAGAAGCACAAATGTAATAAGATTGTGCTGTTAACTTTAAATGAGAAATTAAATTGTAAGTGACAATGTGTTATTGTGGTCAAAATATGGTTAAAGTTCCACATGGCTATAACTCCTATAATAATTGTCAAATTGTATTGAAGGTTTAATATGGTCGACTACACATAATGGCAAACATTAGCACCAAGTGTTTTAGTTTTTTGTCAAAAGGTTTCACTCATGTTCACAAAGCACAATGCAAGAAAGTAAACAATTATAGGTCAAAGTACAGCCTTCAACACATAGTCTTGATTCACGCCAAACTGCGAAACAGCATGCAAGAAAGGGTCCCAAAATGACTAGTATAAAACAATTCAAACAGGAAAACTAACCATTTTATTTATAAAAAAAACCAACGTGAAACACTTCCAAAGCACATCAACAAACCACAACTACTTAGCAACAGGCTCCCAACTGGACAGGTGCATAAAAATGACACTGGTTTAAAGGTTTCAACAAGCTCTAACCTTCACCCTAACCTAAGACAGTAGTGTAATATTTCAACATAAAAAGACCAAATAAAATATCAATCATATCAAATGTGTTTACAAATTTGGAAAATAAGGAACAGAAAATATACATAAAAATTGATTCTAAATATCGTCCAAAGTATTGCTAGGGTTAATAGTGCGGTGACAGAAGTGTAAAAAGTCGTCTAGATCGCGAGTTTAATCTCCCCAAATAACACACGGCTAAAAATGGTCTTAACTTAAAGACAAATATGTCTTCATTAGTTTTTGAACGGTCGTCAGAATTTCGTACAGTCACATTTTTCTAAAAAGGCGTTTTAATGACTAGTAGTATATTGGAGAGTTCCAACACCCCTTTTTCAAAATGAAAAATTGTGTATGTTTGCTTATATTTAACTGAAATAGTTTTTCCTGAAGCTATTTTCATATATCGAAATATTCTATTTAGTATTTCATTTTCTAATAATCTATAAAATTTGCGAAGTTTAGACTGTTAAAAATTGATGTAATTTTAATTGCAAATTCAGATACAAACTTTAGTTTCTTCTTCATAAAAGTAATAAAAATTATCCCATAATATTTTTAGCATATAGTATTTCATAAAACTAATCAGTGATAACAATTTCGGAACCAAAATATGAAAAAAACCATAAGAAATCAATGGAAAAAGAATGGAATAAAAAACTTCAATTTCAACATGGAACTTAATCACTTGCCTTCTGTCACATTTTGTGTATTAGTCAATAATTTGCTCTCAACTGATATATGATATTACTACCTTTTCGCTATTATATACACATATTTGCACTGATATCTGCTACATTCTTTGTTTGTTTCTGTTTATATTCTATGTTTTTTTGTTATATAACATTTAATATACTTTGTCAGAAAAGTCTAATTGTAAAATCAAAATAACTGACGGATAGTTTCAGTAAATATTCCGTGATATGTCAAGTCTGTTGCAACTTGCTCCATTAAGTCCAAAGAAAAGACAAAAGTTGTTAAATTTTATGCAGTGCTTCATATGCAAAGAAAAAAAAAAAATTTGAGTCAATTTACCAGTATAGGAAAGTTGATTTTTGTATCTGCATTGAATAAAAGATTAGATGAGGTGAACATCAAGATGTTTCAGGCGATAGCTGTTAATTTAGCGTGCAGGCTGTTTATCATTGTTCATGCTACAAAAGTTACACAAGTGAACATATTTGTTCCCACTTTTAGAGCGAAAAAGCTTCTAATCTGATATTTAATGACGACATACAATTATCGGACTGTTGTCCCTCAGTTTCGGGTATGTGTACGCGTTCTAGAATGCAGTCGTTCAACTGGACCGCTTGTATATTTTGTTGCAACAAAACATTTTAGAAAGATAAAAAAATACTCAAGTTTGAATCAGATGAGCATATTAAGAATGTTTTAACCGTGTCAGATAAAGTTAATTTAAAGTTTAAAATGGTTTCCCGTCCATCTTTTAAACTTCAAGCACTCTGTCATTTTGGTTGCATTACAAATTATTTGCTAAAAACGAAAAAAAAATCAGATATCTCAGATCACGATACTGCTTTTACTAATTTCATTTTGGCTATTGACAACGATGTAATGGTCATTCCTTATGACACCATTACTAGATAAATATACTACTTAGTAGTAGATTTTTTCTTCCAGCTGATTCTAATTTAAAATATTCTACTTGTAAAATGTAGTCTAAACTTATTGATTTCTATAGAAATTCAGTTGTCAAACAACTTCAAGGCAAATATAACAATATTTTGTAGCAAAATAACTATTTGAGATGCCATATCAGCTGCTAGTCAATTGAAAACTGAACTCAAAATTTTTAATGTCATATGTAATAGACACAAAAAACGGACAGATATGTCATTCCGCTGCAAGTATACAATAGAAAAGACATCTCTACAAACTCTACAGAAGTATACCCTACTTCGGAAGAATTATCTCTTTCTTCTTCAGTTCAGTCAATACCTTCGTCTTTATTGCAATTGATTTTATGGTAACTCGATGAATCTGCATAGCCAAGACTATTCTCAGGAAATGGCATCACAGAAATTGCGTAATTGCTTAAGCAATTGTTGCGTCAACCGTTTGTGTGGCCATTTTTTTTTCCTCCTTTTCATTTAGGATTGGCTTTACAAATGTACCATGAGTTTGGTTCAAAACACCTTGTTGAAATATTGAATGCCAATGGATTTTATGCTTTTTAAAGTAGAGTGCGACACTATCTCATGTGTTGCCAACCATGAAATTGAGCGAAATCAAGATAGTGTGTACGTCTCATGCATAATGTTTCCCCATCATCTTTGCAAACAAGCATATGGATGTCATCTTAACCCCAATTTAGATCTCTGTTAAATCTTGGATGAATTGAAAGGGATGGTTTGAAGCTGGTATTTCTTTGGAACAAATGTCTTCAGACTTCCTACAATACCTTGTCTGTACTTGTAAAGAAAAACTCAAAATAACGTGTTTGCTTTGAGCAGAATCTTTCATGTGCATACCTGTGGCCATGTGAAATGTATAGAAAAATTAAAAACATGTCTTATGACGGTTGGTGAAAAGGAAGATGATGGAGATAACGGCTGATTAGGTATAGAGCTTGTTGAACTAATACACACGGTCACAGCCCCCGGGTTTGGGGAGTGTTGGCGTGCCCTTAAAAAGTCAAACCCCGCCACATTCTGTTTGCGTCTGTTTCAAGTCACGAGGCGGTAATGCAGTGTTTTTTTCTATATACTATATTTTTTTTGTTTCTTATTCATTTTGTATATCAATCAGGTCTAGAGATTTTTCGTTTGTTTAACAATATTCATTTCGTGAATCGAAGACTATGCAGTATAAATTTTACTCATTGTTGAAGCCGGTACGGGACGTATTGGTAATTTAAGTCTCATTTGGAGGGTTGCCTCATTTGCAATCATATCACATCTTCTTTTTTTTATATGGAATACTTTTAAAGTTTTTGGTACGTTGCAAGGAAAAAAAAGGGGGATATAGGTACAGAGTAAAATACGCAACAACAGATAATACTATATGGAAGCAGTAATAATTGTGAAAAAAAAACCAAAGCAACGAATAAAACCTGAAGTATCCGCAATTCAATTTGAGGTCATATTTGACTGTAGTGCTCTATTGCTTTGATTTGATACCTCACCCAATATGATGGTTTAAAAAATAATTTTAAAGTATTGTCCTGCATGACACTTGATTTTTACCTGAAATTGAAATTTTTCAAAAGGTAAAGGTGCTCTAAACATTTTATCGCTTGAAAACTTAATTTTTGAAGTTTTGTTTATAAAACGTTGTTTTCTGATTTTTTTGATAAAATAAATCTTAATGATTAAGGTTTATGTATAACAACAAACATCAATAAAGCCAAAACAGTATCGTTTGTATTTATGTAGAGTTTAGAAATAGAAAAAAAATGTCAAAATTGAAACCCTCCCAAATTTTCAGATTTTCATATATGACCTTTGACCTCAATTTTAAAAAAATGTGACCATACTTTGTCCTGACGACAGGCATATTATTATAGTACATGATTTCCTCTTTCCAATGATATATTAAATAGGTGTGTGTTCGGTAGGGAGATTAAATTAAAAAAAATCTACCTTCAGTCACCGCACTATAAGAATTGTTGCACAATCAGGATGTGGTATTTGTTTATTTACATTTTCTACATTACCTGTGATTATCAGTAAATCAGGAACAGAAAATATGCTTTGACATTCTATTATTTGTACAAGAAACGTACTGAGAAGCTGCAATTAGTTAAGAACTATAAAGTTGTCACTAAATATCATCCTATGTATTGCTAGGGTTAAGACTTGATGCACAATCAACATTTGGTTTGTTTATTTAAATTTTCTATATTTACCTGTGATTATCTTCAAATTGCTTTTGATTGATAGGATGCTGCCTGTTACAATTGCGACAATGAACATTCCTTTGTGAATATACGATTTTATCCACCAAGGGTGGAGAAAAGAGTACTGAAATGTAACCTTTGGCTAGCAAAGATAAGACTGGGTACAATTTAGACCTTGTAATATTGTTAAGACGCATGTCTATTGTTGAGCACTATGTTGCCTCCTGGATGTTTTATTTTTTAAATTTTTTGATGTTGGGTAACTTGGGTTGCTGTCTACTCAGTTCTCTTTTTATTTACATTATCAAGTCTGCAAGTCAGAGATAAATGTAGGATACTCCTACAATTCATTCATTACATCTTGTGAATTCCTAAAATTGGAACAGCAATATCAATTCAAGTATAAATAAATGAATTGGAAGCCACCTTGTGTGACGTAAATTGTTTATGAATGGTTTAAGTTCAGAACTGAACTGTTGAAAAACAAGATGCATATCAATTACAATACAAGAGGCTCCAAATGGTTAAACAAGATCCAACTTTCCCTTTAGAGGGCCCAAATGAGTCGACAAGATCCAATTTTCCCTTTAGAGGGCCCAAATGAATCTACAAGATCCAATTTTCCCTTTAGAGGGCCCAAACTAATCGACAAGATCCAATTTTCCCTTTAGAGGGCCCAAATGAATCGACAAGATCCAACTTTCCCTTTAGAGGGCCCAAATGAATCAACAAGATCCAACTTTCCCTTTTGAGGGCCCAAATGAATCGAGAAGATCCAACTTTCCAATTAGACTATTGGTCAACATGAAAACAATATTCAATATCAAAATTCAGCAGTTATTTATTTATACTGTAATTTCAACAAGATATGACAATGTAAACAACAACTGGATATTTAATCATTAGAAAACATTTACATGCATTTAAAAATATTTCGTTTTGTTTCAATTAAGCATGGAATGTACCATTATCTCACTACACCAGTTATTTTACTTCTCCTTAAAACCTATGATAAAATGGCGTTTTTAATGAGTTATTAATAGACAAACTATAAAAGGACTTTATCCCACTAAATATATCTGCATATATAAAATTGAGAATGGAAATGGGGAATGTGTCAAAGAGACAACAACCTGACCAAAGAGCAGAAAACTTGTTTGCTTGCCATGCAACATGCAATACAGATGCTCACTACATTTTTTGAGGATATATAATCTGATTGGTAATATATCGGAACAAAGAAAAGTGAAACTTTTTTGTAATTTACATCAAAAGCAAGAAACATAAAACAATAACTACAACAGCATACTATATATTTTACATTTCAAACAACAACAAAGATCTTTAATGAAATTATCATACATGTATGTACAAGCATATCTTAAAAAGTTCACCAAAAATTCCACTGTTTAAATGAACATGTTGGAATTCAACTGTTCGTAATGTTAATCTGATTTTCTTTTTATAATCCTAACAACTACTTTTGCTAAAGAGTTGAAATCTGTTTTAAAAAAATCATTACCAATATGCATTTAACAAAAGAGAAATTTATAATAGAAACTTTCTTGTGATTTACATTTTTCCCTTTTTAGCTTGCATGTAATGAATTTTCAAGAAAATTCCTTGTAGGTTACTTTAAACACATGATTTTATCAATAATAAAGCAAAATAGACCGTTGGCCATTGAAACTAAGACAATATTTGCCCAGATGTTGTCACTTTCATTAGTTGTTCACTCAACGAGTTAAATACCTACTGTGATATGCAAAAGCCCACTGAATAAGCACAGTAATTTCAAATCAAAATAAGAATATGTGGTATAATTGCCAATGAGACAACTCTCCACCCAAACCAAATAATGTAGACATTTACACTGTGATTATGCCTCAATGGCATCTTTCCCATACCCCTTTTTTGATCCCATTAACAAAATTTGAATAAATAAATTTAACAAAACTTATATATATGAATTAATAATCTCATAGATGTATGGCAGGATAACTTCAATCAATGAAAAACTTTATATTTATTCAGCACTATTATTTATATCTGCACCAAATGCACCAACTTAATTCAGCACTATTATTTACATCTACACCAAATGCACCAACTTAACAGAATACAAAATTGAAGCATACATAATTTTATATAATCAACAAACATTTTCAACAAAAGATTTTGGTTTTAAGCACATGTTTTATTTCCTAAAAGACTTCACTAATTATTACAAAATATGCCAGAAAAAATAATGCACACCCAGGTGAATTTTGATAGAACTACAGCTTCTGGTAGTTAAGCTCTCAAAGACAACTTTTCTGAAATGCTAATAAAAAAAAATCAACAGACTAACTGTCTGAGGTAAAACATATACAATATACTACATTAACTTTTTGCAAAAATAATATGTATTACCCTATTAACCTTTAAAAAAGTGTGACTAGCATATCTAGAATCAATACTTTTGCTTTTGTTATAAAAATTAAACAAGAAATGGTTGACTTGACTAAAAGTTAAAGCTGACAATCAACAAATTGTCTACAGACAGACAGACGAAACACCCAACACCTTACAGTATAATGACTGGTACATTAATGAACGGGTTATTTTAAAAAGAAAGATTAAATAAGGTGGTTTTGGACTAGTAATCATTCATTAAAAAATGTAGAAAACAAGTTAATTGGTTTTGACTTTCTTTTGTGTTGTTCTTGGAAGGCTGTATGATTGTGTCATAATCTGGAAAAACCAATAAAATCCAAATGTACAAACACCACATACAACTGCAATATATTCAGCATGGTTAGGGAATTTTGTTCCACAAATTGTATAATAGTCAGTGCCGGGTTTTGGTAAATTCTTCACACAGTGAAAGTCAAAAATGGCTTCATCATAGTGGTCCAAACATAGATATTTATTCTTTGCCAACACCTAAAAATACAAACAATAAATAGTAAACATGCATTTCAAATCACTGTGTCTACTTCACAGTCTTCACAAAGAAATTCTAGATGAACAAGCCCCAAAATTAGTCTTACCAAAAATAAACTTCTATGGCTTATGATGCCTGTTTTGGGGGAAATTCATCTGGCTGACAATCTTTTTACTGGGCCAGGGCCTCAAGTCTTTATGCATGTTGGTTAAAAGCTCAAAAGAGCTTATGTTAGGTTCTTGTTTGTTTACTTTGCAGACTCTAAATAAAACTTAATCATCATTATTATCTATTATCTAAGGTAATCATGAAGACTGCTTTCACAATCCCAATAAGGCAAATCAATTTTGTTAAATGTACTTTTTGATGGCTTAAGGTGGTACCCAATATATAAAAAAGAAGATGTGGTATGATTGCCAATTAGACAACTATCAACAAAAGACCAAAATGACACAAACATTAATAATTATAGGTCACCGTACAGCCTTCAACAATGAGCAAAGCCCATACCGCATATAGTCAGTTATAAAAGGCCCCGATAAGACAATGTAAAACAATTCAAACGAGAAAACTAACGGCCTTATTTATGTAAAAAAATGAACGAAAAACAAATATGTAACACATAAACAAACGACAACCACTGAATTACAGGCTCCTGACTTGGGCCAGGCGCATACATATATAATGTGGCGGGGTTAAACATGTTAAGGGGATCCCAACCCTCCCCCTAACCTGGGACAGTGGTATAACAGTACAACATAAGAACGAACTATAAAAATCAGTTGAAAAAGGCTAAACTCATCAGATAGACAAAAAATAAAGTGGAACACTTTCACTAAAATTAATTTGGCTCGTTTAATTTTCATAAAATTTTGTCAAAGTATTTACTTTGACACTTCAACAAAAATATAAAAATTAATTTTTTTTTAACCAACCATTTTATCAGAAAAATTACACTGGTTATATATAGCAATTTGACAAACACCAATTTTGATCATTGAGAAGCTTAATATTCCTTTTACAACACAACATTATTAAAATGTTTAGCTGACTTTACAGAGTTATCTCCCTGTAGTGTTTGGTACCACCTTAACTATCAGAAACTGAAGATAAAACCACTACAAGAAAGGTGTTTCATATAAAATACATAAAACTTAAATTCTGACAAAAAGTGTTAAGAATAATAAATCTTCAAAAAGTAAAATAATAATGTATCGCCCCCTTTTTAGAGTGACAAAATTAATAAGAGGTATTAAACTTACATGACCAAATGCTGTGTAGACTGGTACCGTTTCCTGACAAGCTCCTACAGGTTCATGTAGACCTGTGACTACATTATTCTCTGGTTTAGATATGAATACAAGGATGACGTAGAATCCATAATGGAGGATCAATTGAAGCAGGATCTCACTATTGTATTTATCTAAAATAAAACTCCCTAGGTTAACCAAATTAACATTTGATATATTTATACTTTATAGCATAGGCTATGTTGTTTATGACATTATAAGTTTAGCCCCAAAATTAACCTGTTATAATTAAAATCCAATTTTTAAGGTATTTTGATGCCATTATTTGTCATGCCATCATACCAGGGGCGGATCCAGGATTTCAGATTAGGGGGGGGGGGGCACAGTGTTTATATTCGGCGATTGGAGAGGGGCGAAAAAAAAAATTTATAGGTTATTTTTTTTGAAATATTCTTCTTACGGGGTGCAATTTAGGTATTTAAAACTATTGTGAGGTACAGTCAGCAAGAAATTAAAGTTTCAAGTAGAAACCACCTAAATTCAACCTGACAACAATCTACAATCACTAGTATCATGGACGGACAGATGTAAAACAATATGTCCCTGTTCCGCGAAAAAAAACTCTCAGTTATGATGGCAAGGTCTCCTACAAACTTAAAAAATCTTCAACAATCTCCTAACACCAATACTTTACGCACTACATGTAAGAGTCTGAGATTCATTCTGCATATCTATGATAGAGTTTATAAAGCTACAGTTCTAAAGCTGCAGCACAAAATAGAAGCTGAAGATCATGAGAACATTTTGTTTTGATTCTGTGTTCCTATGCAAATCAATCTACACTTAAGACACCAGCACTTCTAATATATTTTATATATCAATATCAGGTAATAAATATCTCAGTCAACCAATCCTTGAAAGACATTGGTGCTGGTAGTTGTAATAAATAAAAATACAGAAACATCACAAAAATAAGAAGCCCTTGTTTGCAGATCATCAATGTGTCTTAGGCATTTGTACATCATGTACATGGTTTCAATTAATATGTGAAATGAGACCAGTTCACTTAAGAATTACTTTAACACTTCTATCATAAAGTGGATGATAGAAGCGCGGTACATAGTAAACATCCAGTGTGCGGTATTTACGATAACTTCATAACACCATCCTCGACAAACTTGATTAGGACAACGGTAATGTAAAGAGTTGACAGATAGACGGGCGGATCAACGGAAGCAAAGCGTGACAAGACAGATCACATCAGCTCACATGACCAATACTAGATACTAGAATTTTATTTTGCAAACGAAAATTTCCACTTTTCACCGTGATTTTCAATTGTCCTTTCATAATATCTGTTTTTACTTTTTGGATTTTCGGAGGTTGTGCCAGACTTAATATATACTGTGTTCGCCACAAATCAATAAAATCAGAATAAGATGCATTTACGAAGTTATTTTTATTTTGTGGGGATCCCAGCCATGCTTGTTATACGGTATCCCCAATTCAGCACTTTGATTATCAAAGAAATTGATTATAAAAACAGCAAATACAATGTAACATTTTTTTTAATTTTTCAGTCAGAATACAGTCAGAATACAGTCAGAAACACCTTCCTTTGAAGTATATAATATTTATTGAACTCAAATAAATCGTAGGTCAGTTGATTAGTAAACACGTTGATTCTGTTACTAAGTTACTTAGTATAGAAAGTACCTGGTTAAACTGACTGTTTTATATACTTTGAATGTTAAGAAGGAATGTTCTCTTCTGATACTGAAACAAGTTGAAGACAACCCATACTTTGCAAATTTTAGGGAGGTGCACGCCTGCCACACCCCCGCCTTAATCCGCCCCTGCATACTATTCCATGTGCAGTATTGAATATAGAAAAGTTATAAGAATTCCACTCAAACTTATTAGTAATATATGAATTTTATTCAATTTTAAAAGTATGTTTAACTGTTTTGACTGGTGAGCCCTTGATGATCCTTATGTAGATGAAACATTTGTTTGGCATTTTATTTATAACCTTGTACATGTGATGAATTTTTTAACCTTGTACATGTGATGAATTTTTTTTCAGATTTATTGTTAAGTTTAACCCCTCATGAATAAATCACTTATGACCATCTGTGCATGTTAATGCTGTAAGATTTTCATAAACTCTTTTGATATAAATATATTTTTGACTTATCACACAACACACTTACTTTTCCTATCTGTTGGTTTGCTTTCAGATTTAGATCTGTCTGCAGACCATATAATCATAACATAGAAAGCAAATAGCAGAGCAACACAAACTTCTGAGTGTAGTTTGTTGGTATCATGGAGGGGATGGTAGATTGGTAAGAATTGTAAAACTCCTAATGGCATTCCAAGAAGTCCAGTTAATACACATGTGATAAGCTCCTTGGAAAAACTGAAATTAAAAAAACCCACAGCTATTCATGGATTTTAAACAACCAGAAAGACATTATTGACTGCTACTAGAATTAATCATTTTAAAATGCAGATAAAATATTAAAGAGTTATCTCCTCTTATACAGCTAAGTTCAAATAACGATACAAACAAAAACTGTAATTTGGTACTGTAAATTCAGAAATTATTGCGTGCATTTATTATTGTGATTTTGTCATTTTACACTTGAATGCGATTTTAATTTTTACGATTTTGAGAAAAGTCATGCTTAATTCAGTTAAAATATTACAAAATGCGAGTTTTAATTATTGCGTTTACAACTCAGTTGCATTATTCGCAATAATAAAAACCTCGCAATAATTTCTGAATTTACAGTATTTAAAAAAAAAATGCAATAAATCACTTATTTTCCTTTCAACTAAATAAACAATCTTACACATACATTTCCATTATGCTGTATGACTCAAAATGTGCAGATGTAAGCAAAGAGCTACTAAGACCGATTGTGTACTGCTTACTTTTTAATCCAAGATGGCAGATTGGCGGTATACAGTTAATCTACCTTTGAGAAAGTATGTTGGTTGTTGGGGTATTCAGAATTTCTTTTTTTACTTTCAAAATCCTTTTTAAAGGAATAGCAATTACCAAAATGTGGAGGATCAATACAAAAATCTTATATTTTCTATTACCTTGATGAGACCCATTTTTCTGTTTGATTATCCAGAAGTTTTCTTATTCCATGGAACACAAATGTGAATCCAGAAGCAAATGTTGCATGGAAGTAATAGCTTGTCCACGGCACCCAATAATGCCGATCGTAAATGTTAGGATCTGTGTCATGCCAGGTCCACCATAACGACTTTATACCCATGATGTCATAGGGCAGGTCTATCAATACGACTGATACTCCAACTGAAATAGAAAATATAACAATTGGAGTACACAGGGTAAGAAAAATAAACATACCTGTGAACAATATTTTGTCAAATCTCAACATTGGAAAATCAATTATTTCATGATTATTACTGCTTAGATCATACATTGTATTTTTAATAAAGAACTCAGTAATTTTCTATATTATTCAATTAGCCTGTTTACAAGTCGGTTGTCTCTCGCTCTCTATATATATAAATATATATCAATTCAGACTTCAGAATGGTATAAAAATACAGCACAAACAATATTTTCCAAAAGACTAAAAAAGTGAAAAAACATCCTGTGGATTCATTTATTTTGGTGGGTACTAATTTTCATGGAATGAGCGAAATTTGCATGTTTGTGGATGTCTAATTACGTGGTTTTCTACATACAATATTTGTTATTCGTTGGACATTTAATTTCGTGGTTCGCCAGTACCCACGAAAATTGGTATCCAACAAATAATAATGAATCCACAGTATTTAAAAAAAAAGCATTTGACTAACAGGTCGAACAACTGATGTTCTTAAACCCTGCTGACTGCCATTGGTGATTGCCAAATAAATTGATCACAAGATGCAACAAAATGGATCTTAATATTAATTTTATGCTAAACAGAAAACAATGAACTTGCAGGCAGATGTTATACCACAAACATGAGGTGCAAAAAAATTGTACACCAGATCCAGATTTCGACAATAAATGTCTCTTCAGTGATGTTAGGGATCGAATATATATATATAGAGAGAGAGAGACAGCCTTCCTACACCAATCTTACAGTGAGATGCTTATAGGTGTTACTGTAAAATTTTACCTATAGCTCAACCTGTTTTTAAAATTGTCAACACAATAGAGACATTTAAATTGACCAGTTGGTATTGTTAGATTTAAAATATACCTTGATTCTACCTCTACACCTAACCCAAAGTTTCAGCATGCTTTTTTCCTGAAGATTTTTTTACCTAGGATTATTCGATTAAAAATTGATAGGGAAGAAAATAGTTTTGGTTTTAATTGTTTTAAATCCCTGATATATATATGATTTATCTATTTTTTACCTAAAATTCTAAATCAGTAAAAGATTAAAATAAATATGTATTGCTATGTTTGAAAATTTAAACTGTTTTTACACCAAAATGCTTCTTTAAAATTCTAACCCTTATACATAGTATTGTCCAGCTGCCAGTGAAACAAGAAATAGCTGCTCAGGTGTTTACAGTTTAAATTTTCAGAGGGATATGTTGTTCTTTTCTTCAAATGACCCTTCAAGATTCTCATTTTGGATTATTATTTGCAATGTTTGAAATTTTTTGGTGTCATTGTGCATACAATATTCAATATTGGATTTATTTTATTTGAATTCACTACTCAGACTTTTTATAGCAATTTTGCTTCTTAAATTGTGATTTGTTTCTTTCAAGATTTTATTGTCATGAAGGACATCAAGGAGGAAATAATTCATTCAAACCGTTTTGTGGGGCTTACATATGATGTTGTACATATAAAATTCGAAATAATTTTGGAGTATACCTTGATGTGTTTTTAATTTGAAATCTATTATAATATTAGTGGGAGTTAAAATGCTGTGTTCACTAAAGGAAATTCAATTTTTCATACAATGGGATTTAGTTATGTTAAAGATTTAAAAATTTCAAAACTGGAATTCAAGTAAGAGATATAGTGTGTGTTCATCCAACATGTTTCTGTGGCTTTAAATGTGATTTTTGAAATATTCATTATTAATTTTGGGATCTATTACAAATTTAAGATGATTCCCTATTTAAGTGGGATCTTGGAAATGAAATAAAATGTGAAGTAATGCAGTGGATATAGTCTAATCTAGTGATAAAGTGAAAAATGAAAGTAAAATATTCCTAACATGAGGAAATGTTTGAAGTGAATGTGAAATTGGAAATAGTCATTATAAAATTCTGAATCAAATATTGATTGATTTGGAAATTTATTATAGGAAATGAAATAAAATTTTTACTGTGGATATATTAAAATCAGGTGATATATAGTAAAAATACAAATAAAATATTACAAAATATAAGTGAGGATAACTATTTGGAATATAGTAATGGAAATGATTCTGAATTATGTATAGATTCTGCACCTGTTAAATTAGGATGTATATCATTGGAAATTAATCAGGATTTATACTATGGATTTAGAAAAAAATCTAGTGAAGTAGTGAAAAATGAATAAAATTGGGAATTATTTAAAGTCTTTGGAATTCTGGATGAGATGTCAAATATAAGTGTAAAAAAATAAATGAAATTGTTTGTTCAAATATGATTTTGAGGTTTCATTAAAGTGAGTGAAATATTACGACTGGATTATTTAGGGTATTAAACACTGCTAGTAGTGGCTATGCAAACATTTAGATGAAATGTAGTGCATTTTAGGTCATGCAATTTTAAATTAACTGCAAGAAAATAAAATATATGATATAGTCATTCTTGTTTGGCTTGATCACTCGTAATAAGATTTTGAATGACAGTAAAATAAAAATCTCTCAATAGAATAATCCTAGGTAAAAAAAAGTTCAGGAAAAAAGCATGCTGAAACTTTTGGTTAGGTGAATAAATTTTTTTACAGGTAGCATCAAGGTAGATTCAAATCTAACAATACCAACTGGTCAATTTAAATGTCCCTATTGTGTTGACAATTTTAAAAACAGGTTGAGCTATAGGTAAAATTTTACAGTAACACCTATACGCAACTCACTGTAATAACATTGAAATTTTTTCATTCAAATAATCCTTTCAAGTCCATATACAGTTCACATTAATATATCTATATCATAAAGCCTTAACAAATAAATTCTAAACACATTTTCAAGTAAAAAAAGTATGGAAAGGTTGAAAAACATCTTTAATCCAACCAGGCCTGTAGCCAGGAATTTCCAAGAGGGGTTCGTTGGACTCACAAACTTGACTTTAACAACACCCCCCCTGGCTACAGGTATGCCAACAATCAATGTTCCTTCAAATTATGTAAAAAAATAAATTAAATAAGCTTTATTATAAGTAATTTCTATCAAAATAGTTATTCAAAATCTGTAAATTTAAAAATAGCAGATTATACCCTTAAATATTGAAAGTACTGGTAATAGAATCAGTCCATGATATTCTAGTTCTAACAAACCTGCAAATGGTTCTCCCCACCAGGGTAACCTCATGTGGGACACTGCTACAGAGGCTGTATATATAAAGTACGGATCTGTAATCAAGAAAAAGTATTCTAATGTATTACAATGTAACAAGCAAAAGATAAAATTTACCCCTCATCTCCCTTTTCAAGTTTTCCTTCAAACAAATTGTATTTGGGAAGAATAATGACTGATTTATTTGAAGAATCTTGTAGATAGTAAATTGCTTAAGTATCAATGCACTTTGGTCCTAATTCTGTTCACCAAAAAAAAATCCACTCCACAGAGATATGACATTATTTCAGCTATTTTATTTAGAAACTTTCACAGTTGATAACTGCATGCTTTATAATGAAAGGACTGATAACAAAATATTTACACAAAAATCTACTAAGAATTCTATTGAACTGTTATGTCTCACCTACCATTGCTGCTGTCAGTTTTATAGTGTAATTGTTTCTGCAATTTCTTTTTGCTCATAGTGCTATTCAAGTTTGAAAATCTTTCATCACAGACTATACCCAAATGTTGTCCCCGTAAAAAAATCTCAAACACATGAACATTTAGATTCTTGAAAGTTATTTATTAACATTTAATTTTAATAAACACTTACATATCAAAGCAATGTATAGTGGAAGCCTGAGTCCTAGGAAGGTGACCACACCTTGGGCATGCCAGAAATTATCAATATCTGGTAAAAAATAAGAAACACATTCCACTGTTATTCCATGGAGAACAGTTGCCAGCCATAACCATCGAAATCTACCACCATTTCTTATAGCTGAAATATTTACAATAAAAAGTTATGTGGTGTCCTTTAAATTATGGCATTACATAAGATTTACTATTAAATAAATAGAATCTATCTTAACATCAATTGTTATAAGATAAATCTCCTCTCAAATTCAAAATAAGACCCTTTCTCATAAAATGTTTGATCATCTCTACAGAGACAGGAGAAACAATCACATCAAACAAGATACAATGCTGCAATTTGTTTCTTTAATAATTTTCTATGTAGTTCTTTATATTTATTTTTTAATGATCTGCATAGAGATCATGTTGTCGGATCCTATGTGATGACATCTGGCATGATTGCCTTTTTTTACAACATCCTTATAGCGTAAACTAGAGGCTCTAAAGAGCCTGTGTCTCGCATCTTGGTCTATGTGCATATTAAACAAAGGACACAGATGGATTCATGACAAAATTGTGTTTTGGTGGTGGTAATGTGTTTGTAGATATTTCTTAACTGAACATTCTTGCTACTTACAATTTTCTCTATCTAAAATAAACTTTTTAACCATTAGTTTAAAACAGAGGAAAATATTTTGTAAAAATTTTCAAAAATTTACCAAATTAATGAAAATTGTTAAAAATTGACTATAAAGGGCAATAACTCCTCAAGGGGTCAACTGACCATTTTGGTCATGATGACTTATTTGTAGATCTTACTCAGCTGAACATTATTGTTATATATAGTTTACCTCTATCTATAATAATATTCAAGATAATAACCAAAAGCGGCAAAATTTCCTTAAAATTACCAATTTAGGGGCAGCAACCCAACAACCAGTTTTCCGATTCATCTGAAAATTTCAGGGCAGATTGATCTTGACATGATCTTAGTTGGTTGGCTGGGTCACTGGACACATTTTTCTTAACTAGATACTCAAGTGATGATTGTGGCCAAGTTTGGTAAATTTGGCCCAGTAGTTTCAGAGGAGAAAATATTTGTAAAAGTTAACGACGACGAACACCAAGTCATGAAAAAAACTCACTTGGCCCTTCGGGTCAGGTCAGTTAAAAAAAATCAGGAGACAGCTAGGATATTGACTTCATAACAGAATATTTATAAAATAAACATGATAAAGATCAGCAATCAAGAAACCCTATATTGATGAAAAAAGAAAATCTACCATCCAGGGAAAGCATAAATCATAAAAAAAAAAGTAGAGGTATATTTATATATAAACTCTTATAAGTTTTCCTTTACAAGCATGTTCATTTGTACAAATGATGAAATGTAAGCAAAGATTGTGTAAATCAATCATTTACTTTACCATATACTATCATATAATAAGTAAGGGTAAGTAGAGTTTCTGTAAAACCAATCATATCTACACTTACCATGTATAAGGGTTAGCAGAGTTCCTGTAAAACAAACTATTTCTACTCCAAGAAAAGAGGCATGTTTCTCTATGGTATCATATGGATTTCTGAACTGTACCCACCAATCAAATCCCTGAAAATAGCTTCAAACTTAATTGGATTTAAATGGTAAATCTGAAGCAAACTAGCTACTAAATCAATTAATACAAAATCTAAATCATGAACAAATGGCCCAGCTTGCAATTTTTTTTTTTAAAGGATTTAAAGGATTTAACACTCTTTTAAAGGAATTAATTGGGGCATTGGATATTGCTTACTGAGTAAGTCATAAAAGTTTTTCTAATTGTGGAAAGTACACAATGTATTTCCCTATTCATCATGATCATTCCAGTATAATCTTTTTTTACTAAAAGAGTTATTTCCCCTTAAATCAAGAAGACAAAAATTATGAAAGTAAAGTAAAGTAAAGACCAGAAAAGGAGGAACAGTGTCAATTGAAGGGGAAGATATTGAAGAAGTAGACCAGTTTACTTATTTAGGAAGCATCATGGATAGAACTGGTGGGACAGATGCAGACATCAGGACGAGAATAAGTAAAGCTTGACAAGCTTTTGCTATGCTGAAGCCAGTTTGGAAATCAACAGCATTTACAGAAAACACCAAAATTCGTATTTTTAACACAAATGTTAAATCAGTCCTTTTTTATGGTGCAGAGACCTGGAGACTTACAGCAGGTGTACAACATCAAATCCAGGTTTTTATCAACAAATGCCTGTGCCAAATTTGTAAATTTTGGTGGCCAGAAACCATTAGTAACAAATGCTTATGGGAAAGAACCAACCAAGAACCAGCAACTAAAAAGCTAAAGAGGAGAACTTGGCAATGGATTGGGCATACTTTGAGGAAACCTGTAGGTACCATCGCTAGACAGGCATTAGAATGGAATCCCCAAGGACATTGGAGACCGGGAAGACCATTTCACAGCTGGAAAAGATCAAAGCACAAAGAGCTCGAGGAAATTGGATATACCTGGACCGAAGCAAAAAGGATAGGCCAAAATAGAGTAAGATGGAAAGCAACTGTAGCAGCCCTATGTTCCACAAGGAGCGAAGAGGATTAAGTCCAAAGTAAGAAATATTCTTAGACAAAATGTTTGGTATTTGTTTAAATATTTTTATTCATGCAATAAATCAGCAAGTTTTCTCCATATAAATAAACAGTCTAACCAATAAAATTCCATATCTGTCTACAAATAACAGTTTTGGGCAAATTAGACTGATTGTGTACTGCAATAGTACAATCCAAGGTGGCTGTATACCATGAATCTACTTTAAGCAAGAGGTTGTTTAATCCACAGTTTGGTAGAAAAAGTAATTTATTCATTGTTTAATAGATTGGTTGTTTTTTTCTCTGCATTTCCTGTCTAGTTGTATGAAATAAAAAAACATTGGCACCATTCTTAGAGCCCATGTTAACCAGTAATGTGCAGTTGTCATAACTAGAGGTTCCTTTATGTCAATATGACATAAGTTCCAATACAACTTTATTGCTATTTGTCTGCAATAACTAATTAACATCACAAATGTACGTGTAAAATTTTGACATCTAATGGGAAATTACACCACAAAGGAAAAGTGATTGTTGCACGACGTATATAGTTCAAGTGGCACAGATTCTCAGATGCGACATGTGTCTGGTCACCATATCTTAAAAAAGACATCCGCAAACTGGAATCTGTACAAAGAAGGGCCACAAAACTGGTAAAAAATATTTGTCATCTTAATTTATGAAGACAGGCTACATTCATTGGGTTTGCCAACCTTGGAATATCATAGGGATAGGAGTGATATGATACAAGTCTACAAATCATTGCATGGTATAGATGACATCGACTGGAGGAGCCTATTTACCATAGCACCATCTAATAATACTAGAAGTCACTCATTATATCTTTCTAAAAAACAGTGCAAGACTTCAACGGTGACGGCGAAGACTCTGAATATTTTTTAGTCTGCATTAAATTGCGAAAATTAGAACTCATTTAAATTCATATATGTTTGTGTTAAGTGTTTCTAACAGCTGTGCACATCTAAATAAGTATTTTTGATATAAAGTTTAATATCTATAATACTATAATTACGAGGTCCAATTTGTCAGCCGTCATCACGTAAAAACGACGAATCACAGAATTCAACTTTATATACAACTAATATAGTACAAAGGTGTAGATTAAAAATTACACTACCCCAGGCCCTTTTGTTTTCCACGTAATTAATATTGCCAATAATTAAGAAGTTCTGAGTCCGATACCAATAGTATATTCACCTGTTACCTTTACCTTATCTGTACGTTCCCCAACTGACAGGCGCACCACCAAACGGTGTATTCAGGATTAATATAATTATGCTATATACACGGGTCATAATCACAGGGTTGACACCACTAAATTGTCAAAGTGTTACCTATTGTAGTATTTTAATCAGTAAGACTTTCTAAGTTAACAATACGAATACTAAAAATATAAGGCATATAAGGACAATTTTCAATTTCTTAGTGGGCATGACGTAAAACAGCGAATCAAAGAATTCAACTTTATTTATAACTAATATAGGACAATGCTGTTGATTAAAAAATACTCCATTCCAGGACCTTTTGTTTTCCAAATAATTAATATTACCAATAATTGGTATGTTCCAGTTCGACGGGTTCAAACAAAAAGATTTGAAAGCAGAGAAAAACTGTGTATCTTATAATCGGCATGACTTTATCAGATGGCAATGCTAATACTAACAAGGCTTGCGCATAGTAATATACTTTAATTCCGTCACGGGCCCGTGATATCACGGGGGTGTTACAGTGTTATATATAAATAAGACATAAGACATAAGACATAAAGCTTTATTTAGAGTCGGTATAAGCAAGCAATTACAAACATAAGCTCTGAAGAGCTTTTAAACCCGACATAACAACAAATAAAACAAAACATACATATCGAGTCATGCACACAACATTAAACATATAAAGCAAGAGTTCAATCAGTATATAAACATGCAGCACAAAAGTTCTTTAAGCATCTTACAAGTTTAACACATACTGATACATGCAATTATGAGATAAAAACACAAAAGCACAAATGCATGAAATGAAATGGTTTGCACATAAAAGGCATATTAAAAGCACATTAAATATATTATTATGAGATGAGAAATCATATACATTTGTACAACAATCCAAGATGAGGGGTCTGTACTACAGTACAGTAGAAGCCTTTGGCTTATGCAATGACCCGAAGATAAAGGTAACGTGACGGTTCCCAAATTGCACCTATTTTGACAGTTTTTTTAACTGCATCTTTTTATGATCAAGACAAACATTTCCATTTTGTGTTTATTTTGTAGCCGTATCCTTCTTTATTATATAGGTACACCAATTTAATTTTTAATTCATATGGAATCATAGAAAAATTGGTGTAAACTAACCTCCAAATCATCGATGATTCTGTAATGAGAAGTAACCAAATTGCATCCATGTTCAAATTTGCATCGTAAAAAGTCGAATAACAGAGCTTTTGTTTATTTTTTTTCAAATATTTTGAACAATTGAATATTTGTCCATGCTTACTCTTTTTTTTAAGAAATGGATACTTGAAACATATTGTATTTGCTAATTTTAAAAAGATGACGTTTTGATGACGTTTCAGAACATATCCCCGAGGAACCAGTAATGATGCACCTAACGTTGTGTTTGTCTCTGCATTTAATCTACCATTTAAAAGAATAAGAAACACGGAATAGAATGAAAGATTGATCACTTGTTAATGTATTTCAATCATTAAACAGTTGATTTTTGAAACAGTAAAAGCAATAAAAATCATGTTTGCTAACATTACAAACGGACTGTCAACTTATAATGGATAGCAGTAATGACGCACTATAAACAAACCAGTAAAAACTACTTGCAGTGTACCTGATGTTCTAAAAATTGCTTCAATCCGGATAATTTAAAGTTAACACAATTCAACAAATTTAATTTTAATAACAAATTTTGACATATACAGTCACTTTTATGATCATGTTGATAGCAACACAATTTTTTTCATTAATTTAATTGTAACCTATATTTTATTTCAAATTTTATATAAAATTGTTCAAAATTTATCAAAGTGACATATATATTCCATATACTTGAAAATAAGAAGTAATTGCATTCATAAAACAACATTGACATTAAAACATTTATCAATGTATTCTCTGTACAATGAATGAAAAAAAATCGATAAACCATAGAAAATTATATACTGAGTGCCAATGAAAACGCTACACTTGGTTTTTCAAAAATAAAATTTATATTAGAAATGATAATCTCTAAAAATAAATTGTTCTTGAAAATTAACAATTCTAACAATAGATCGATTTCAAACAAAAATGTTCCATTGTCATCTTTCAGACGCTATAGGTAAACAAAACATCCAATGTCGAATCATCAACTCACAGTCCTAACAAAACATGTTACAACCCAGTTGTGTAGCGCAATCTCGACAGCCCCGTGGAATTAATCAACCCGGACGTTTAATGTGATCTCAAGGAATGTTGTTCCACTTGTCCCGCATATGAAACTCAAGCTGACTTTATGATATTGGTGGTGGTTTTCATCGTCTAAATCATGTCCAATCTGATGCAAAATTTGCATGATTGGACCAAAATCGGGTGCTACACGTGACATTTGGCCAAGATGGGTGCCAAATGTCTATGTAACATCCACTGACGATTTTTGGTACACAATGAATGATTTATGGTCTACAGAATTCGATATTTATGCCTTACGGCCGTTTAGATGTCACTAAGGAAAGATTTTGGTGCTTTTTAACGATTTCTGCGCAAATGATGCATTACTGAAATTGCTCCAAAGGATCTACCGTGACCACCATTTAACTCTCGTGACCTTTGTACACCCATCAGATTAAATATCGAATATGTTTAAGACCAAATGTATCGGTCCGGCTGAGCGTTTCTTGCTTTTTGTACCCCGGGATGTCGCTTATCATTAAATGATCCATTTTGGTTGAATTTGTGAATGATTTGGGTTATTGTAGAGGCTACAACTTCAGTCTTCTCGTGATTGTATGTACTGAAAGACTTCATTGGATCATGCCCAAAACTGCATGTCGCTGGATGTCAGAAATTCCTGGCATTTACTCAGATGTTTATTGCAAATTCATGACATTAGCCAAGCTTTAAATGACAAAATCGTGAAAACGGTGCGTATGTTAAAAAGCGGTGAACTCGGTTTATGTCCGTTCAAAATAAACCTTACTTCGCATTTGTTCCAAAAATCACTCAACCATAAAGTTGTCGTCAATTGTCTTAAAAGTCATTTTAAACCAACTATATAAAATTCTAATATAAATAAAATAAAAATTATAAGATTTTTTTTTTAAATATAAGTGTTGCGTTTTCACTGGCACTCAGTATATAAGTGACGATCATTTGTTCTACAGTGATTCCCGCTTAAATGTAATACCATGACACATGACAGTCATATGATTTGAAAAGCACAAACTGGGGCAGCATGTGCTTACATGCTTTTGCCGGCCAAAGTGGATTTAGGACTGATAATCATTCTGGGAAGGGTAGAATGTTTTTGACCTTAATAAAATGGCGGAAATTGCATTATCTTTACTAATTCAAGCAATAATAACATTTCTGGACAGAGTTTGAGGCATCTATGTTGTAGTCATGTGACCTTCACCATCATGTTATGAATAGTAATTATCGATGACGTCACAGCTTTTGTTTAGAAATATAAAACCCAAAACTAAATTGGTGCATCATTTCTGGTCTGCGTCAAAACAGGTACCAAGACGATATTGCTTTTTCAGTAAACACTTCATCTGTTGATAAATACTGTAAACGTTTTGTGTATATCTAAATATATTTACCTTTGTTGAAAGATGTACATACTATCGGATCATAAAAATACAACTTGCTTAGTCCCTAGGAAACCTTGTAAGATTTCCACTGCTATTTTTGCTAAATAGATGCAATTTGGGTACTTGTTGCAATTTGGGTACCGTTACGTTATAAAGGTACATGTATAAGGTATAAAGTGTACATTTTATCATCAGGCGCCAAAAATGTTTTACTGTTAACTTCACTTTGCAAGATTTGTTTACCGTTATTGTTCAAAAGATACACCCACTTGTGCTTCCCTATTATAAGTGGTGCCGATTTGACCAAATGCCGAAGTGTCAAGTGACTAGAATTTTAGAAATCCAACATTTCTTTAGGCTGTCTCTGGACTGTAGACTCATTTAAAATACTACATTCAATACAACCAATTTTATTTGTTTCTTTTGTCTCTCACCTTCAATTCTGACACATTAACGTGTTTTGCCATGCTAAGCAGCGGCCAGATCCACAATAATATCGAACGAGAAATTCGGCGCAAAGTTCGCAAAGTTCACTAATTAGTGCGACTTTTTACGAACATAGATTTCTAATTAATTGATTCTCGGATTAGCCAATATTTTTTTTGAGATATATTAAATGTGTTCGTATTAATTTGATTATCAAAATCTCACACATTTTGAGGGCATTTTGAATATTATATTTTTAAATTCGAAAATACAAATGATCACGTTTTGAAAGAAAACAACAAAAATGGCGGACAGTGCGAGCGAGCTCGAAAGTGATACGAGCTCTATTGATGGGGGCCCTACGCTTAAACCACCATCTCCGGCAACATTAGAACAACTTCAGAAAAGAATAGAATCATTACAGCAAGAAAACAGAGTTTTAAAAATGGAGTTAGAAACATATAAACTGAAATGCAAGACGTTACAGGAGGACAAAAAAGAACTCCAGAAAGCCAGTGTCAACATTGTTAGCATATATTTAAATGTTAATTTATTTGTAGAAAAGGGATTTTCGTTCCGTATATCTTTTGAAATGTTCGTAAAATGTCTGTTTTTAGTCAAGAGATGAGTTGTCATTGTTGTCACTAACAGGACTTCCATGTCTCTTTGTCATTTCTAAATTTAAGATATGATTCATAGACTATGGGACATGTATACAATGTTTGAGTTTGTTTGATAGGAGAATCAGCAAGATAATGCATGATTTTGAAGTACACTATTATCATGATTAAAATTCTGATTGATTCAAATCAAAATAGTTTTATAAGAGTGGGGAAAACCCGACAAATAATGGATTGTTCCTCAAATGAGTAATCCGCTCTGGGATTCTGCTTACACAGCTATTTTCTGATTTGGCAGCCCTCAAAATACCTTTATCAAGCCCAATCAAGTCTATTCTGGAAAAAAATTGCCAACCACCTGGAGCTCTGAGGCCCCTCATCATGCTCATGGGGTGTCAAAGTACTCTCATAATCACATTTTTTTTGCAAATAAAATCACAATGTATTTTTAAACAGTCCTGGATAATCAAATAGTCCTTGCCCTTGTTTTCCAGCGGCAGTCAAAACATCCCGACCAACATCCTAGATGGCCTCTATTACAACAACCTACCTATTGTATGTAATGTTAACTTGTTCTCATCTTGAATATGCATAAAATATTTGCCACTGGATGTTAAGCAACCAACAATCAATCAAATATTCCTGAAATACTTGGTCTGGTAATCATCAAATAATCACTATGAAAACATCCATGCACTCACATGTTGTCTGCTCTATGGTCAGGTGGTTTTCGCTTTGACACATTCATCATTTCCTTTCTCAATTTTACTCACATAATCAAAATCTTTTACACATTTTTAAAAAAGACAATACTTATAAACATATAATCATATATACATACCTTTACCAGAGAAAAAATATATATCTTGTTTTTTTTTGGTTTTGACTTTTTTTTTTATTTTTACAAGTTATTTGAAATAAAAATTCCGTTACAAGAGGTTTTAATAACAATAGTGTCTTATTTTTTTAATCACTGCACATGTTTTATAATTTCAACATCTTGTCATGCTTGTTGAAGTATAGATCAGTCATTTTATTATGGTACTGTTAATATATTTTAGCAAGCCAGAGCTGAACAAGAGGAAGAATTCATTAGTAATACCTTACTAAAGAAGATACAATGTCTGAAAAAGGAAAAAGAGTCATTGGCTATGAATTATGAACAAGAAGAAGAATTCTTAACCAATGATTTGTCAAGAAAATTAACACAGGTAAAGTTTATTCATGTGTTGATAGGAAATTTTAAGAAAAAAAAGTATCAACACAAATAAGAAAAAAAAAGGATTATTACATCTTACAAAGTCTATCCAATGCCGATGCCAGGGGCTGTTTTAAACTTGCAGCGAGGTGAAAGGTTTTTGTTTATGCTCCCTGTTAAAGCCTGACTGCTTTTATGATGAAAAACAGCATTAAAAGTTTATGTTTGGGGTCATGCCATTTACCCTTCAAAATAAAGGACAATTTGTTGTTTTTGTTGTAAAAAAAGGTGTGGTATTAAATTCTTTAATAATAAATGATATTTTTGTTACAGCTTAGGAACGAAAAAGTAGAACTGGAGGAGACATTAGAAAAAGAACAAGAATATCAAGTTAACAAATTGATGAGGAAGATTGAAAAGTTAGAACGAGAAACATTGTCTAAACAAGTTACTCTTGAACAGGTACAGTTGTTAAGAAAGAACGAGAAACCTTGTCTAAACAAGTTACTCTTGAACAGGTACAGTTGTAAAGTTAGAACATGAAACCTTGTCTAAACAAGTTACTCTTGAACAGGTACAGTTGTTAAGATAGAACGAGAAACCTTGTCTTAAACAAGTTACTCTTGAACAGGTACAGTTGTAAAGTTAGAACATGAAACCTTGTCTAAACAAGTTACTCTTGAGCAGGTACAGTTGTAAAGTTAGAACGAGAAACCTTGTCTAAACAAGTTACTCTTGAACAGGTACAGTTGTAAAGTTAGAACGAGAAACCTTGTCTAAACAAGTTACTCTTGAACAGGTACAGTTGTAAAGTTAGAACGAGAAACCTTGTCTAAACAAGTTACTCTTGAACAGGTACAGTTGTAAAGTTAGAACGAGAAACCTTGTCTAAACAAGTTACTCTTGAGCAGGTACAGTTGTAAAGTTAGAACGAGAAACCTTGTCTAAACAAGTTACTCTTGAGCAGGTACAGTTGTAAAGTTAGAACGAGAAACCTTGTCTAAACAAGTTACTCTTGAACAGGTACAGTTGTTAAGATAGAACGAGAAACCTTGTCTTAAACAAGTTACTCTTGAACAGGTACAGTTGTAAAGTTAGAACATGAAACCTTGTCTAAACAAGTTACTCTTGAGCAGGTACAGTTGTAAAGTTAGAACGAGAAACCTTGTCTAAACAAGTTACTCTTGAACAGGTACAGTTGTAAAGTTAGAACGAGAAACCTTGTCTAAACAAGTTACTCTTGAACAGGTACAGTTGTAAAGTTAGAACGAGAAACCTTGTCTAAACAAGTTACTCTTGAACAGGTACAGTTGTAAAGTTAGAACGAGAAACCTTGTCTAAACAAGTTACTCTTGAGCAGGTACAGTTGTAAAGTTAGAACGAGAAACCTTGTCTAAACAAGTTACTCTTGAGCAGGTACAGTTGTAAAGTTAGAACGAGAAACCTTGTCTAAACAAGTTACTCTTGAACAGGTACAGTTGTAAAGTTAGAACATGAAACCTTGTCTAAACAAGTTACTCTTGAACAGGTACAGTTGTCATCAGATCATATTTATTGATTTTCTTACAATGAAACTTTTAATATTGTGTGATCAGTTCCCTTAATATGTGCAGCTGGGAAATCTTGGTTTTACATTAAATACCTGTATTGATTATAGAACAACTAATCAATATAGAACATAATCAATGAGAGACTGATCAACACATTACTTATACAATACTTATTACAACAATAATTGAACAATTTGGAATGCTTGGCAAATATAAGAAAAATATATTATCAAGTCACTTATTCGTCACAATCTACATTTTCTTTGTTGTTAATTAATCAATGTCACGATCCCTAAACTTAGACATCAACCTAGAAAATTAATAAACTCAACTATCACTCAATGAAATATTAATTGTTTATTTTACAGTATAGATGTGTAATAAATATAAAAGTATGCATACCAGACTTAGATGTAAGAAGATGTGGTGTGAGTGCCAATGAGACAACTCTCCATCTAAAATACAATTTGTAAAAGTAAACCATTATAGATCAAAGTACATTCTTCCACATGGAGCCTTGAATCACGCAAACAGCAAGCTATAAAAAGCCCCTAAAATTAAAAGTGTAAAACCATTCAAACAGGAATAGTTTTGTACAAATGCTGCTTATTGCATGTATTGTTTCAATAATTTTGACAACATTAGAACTACAAGAAACTTGTTTCACATGACTTTAAGATTTATCAAATAATCAGTCTTTTTTTGTATTTAGTTAAGACGAGAAAAAGTGGAATTAGAAAATGCATTAGAACAAGAACAAGAGTCCCTAGTCAACAAGTTGTGGAAAAGAATGGACAAATTAGAAGCAGAGAAAAGGTATGTTGTTTTAAAATGACCTCTATCTTGGGAATTTCGTATCATTAAAAATAAATTGGGTGTCAAGAATGAACTTGACTAAAACTTATAATATCAATCTTGATATATATTTGGACCCTGAACCATGAATTAATTTGTCAGTCTTTTTTAAAACAGCTTTACTGTAGAAGGCCAAAGTTGCTGAAAATAAATCCTACTTTTGCATGATACATTCCAAAATAATAGTGAGTTCAATAATACACTGTTTCATGCAGGCTGCCTCCACAAGAAGGGTTATTGTGTATAATATGCTGCATTTTAGGTCGAAATCTAATTCTGTTCAAGGCCATAAACTTAAATTTGACTTACCATTGTTTCATACCTTGATTATTGATGCAAGTTAGAGGATTCATTATCTTTAGGAAGTGTGTACAAAAAACTAAGACCACACAAGCTGGAGCTGTCAATGGATGCCCTGGATCTCACAGACATCTAATGGTAGTCAATTGAATTTTTGTGTTTGAAAAAGGATAGTTAGAACTTGATACATGTGGTTGTATGTTTATTATTTAGATTGCTTCAGGAAAAGTTAGACCAACCTGTGACTGGCCCTCCTTCCCCCCGTGATATGAACAATGGCGATACAGCACAGAATTTAACACAACATATAGAAAACCTGAGAGGAGAAGTCAATAATTTGAAAGACATGCTGCGGAGAGCACAAGTAGAACGTAAATATATATTTCAGATAAAAAAGTGCAGGAAACAAATAAAACTGAGACCAACAGGCCAGTATTGTTGTTTCATTTTCCTTCCTGAATTCCCCTTATCAAAATTGTCTTACTGTTTATCAGCCATGAATGGCTATAATTGAACAGTCAGCAGACTGATGTCTGTTTTTGTATAGCTTGCCCTGATAAAGTCTCCTTGTTAAGGCTAGTTATTGAAGTACAGTACCTAGAATTTTTCTTTATTTCCTGTATATAATGAAAGTAGACAAGTTTTTGAAAATAAACAACTTTACACTGTAAGCTTCTGAGACTGAATTTAAATTAGTAGTTAAGCAGGACTAAACCTTCAATACCAATCTAATCAGGTTAGGAATAGGTTTTTGATATGGGTTAAAAATTTAGAAAAAATAAATTATTAGAAATTAAATCTATGGCTATTTCATCTGTATAGTTCTACTGACAGCTATAATCAGTGAGAAAATGAAATTATTAGAAATTAAATCTATGGCTATTTCGTCTATATAGTTCTACTGACAGCTATAATCAGTGAGAAAATGAATAAAAATGGTGAAATACACCTGGAAAGATCTTATTATTCGATTTAATAATTAAAGAATATATTCATACATTGTAGATGAAGAAAAAATGGCACATTATGCTCAAGAAGAAAAACACATAAGGGAAGAAAATTTACGTCTACAAAGAAAATTACAATTGGAGATGGAAAGAAGAGAAAACCTTTGTCGTCACCTGTCTGAAAGTGAATCTAGTCTTGAAATGGATGATGAAAGGTATGTTTGATTTGTCAACTTATTGTCTGAAAACAAAAAATCAAATATCATTTTGTTATGTATGAATCTGTCTCCCTTTCAACAAATGTAAAAATGATGTTTTAGTAGTATTTATTCTTCTTCTGGCCTCATACAACCTGTGACATATAAATTAATAGGTAATTTCGTTTTTGATACTGACTATATCATGTGATATATCTAGACGAGCCCGTTAATTTTGAGTGTCGTGGGGAAATGTGGTTAATTTATTTTATCTCATTTCATTCATATATGCCTTTATATATTCTATTTATTAAAACAATAGATGTTAAGTTGAAATCTTTGTTTATTTTTATCTTTCAAAGTTGCCATTTTGTAAAAATTTATTAGACTGGTCCCACAGAGTTACTTAATACAACGAAAATTATTTATTCAGAAATAGTAAACCAGTCAATCATGTGATCCAAAGTGAAAAATTATGAAAATAATAAAAAAAAATATAACGACTCGCTTGCGTTGGATATCGCTGCAGTCAGTGCGATGGCACAGCGGGAAAATGTGATCGGGCTGAATATCGTGGCGCTAAAATTGCCTGGGGAGAACACTGGTTTAGAGACCTCTTATTTCAGTACACCTTTCCTATATTGCTATTATAACCTCAGGAGCAGGGTTTCCCCTGGGTCAATTATTTTTTTTCGCCACCTCTTTCGCCAAAACCATATATTTTTCGCCACTTTATTATTTTTTTCGCCAAGTAACACCAATATATTTTTCTTTTAAAAATTTTCCTTTTTATCTAGCCCCCCCCCCCCCCCCCCTCCTAAATAAGAAGTGTTTTTTTAAAACGAAATGAAGCATGTTATCACTTGGAATTGATCCCTCGTGTGTGGTGTAGTCATTACATGGAAGGGTTATTCTCATGCCAACCTTTTAAATAGATTTCTTCATAACGACAGTTTTCTTTTCTAGACCATCGTAAATAAGTAAAACTATATGCTTGAAACACGTGTGTCACTGAAACAACTTTGAAGTACCAACTCAAATCAATGATCTATATGAAAGTTAAATGATAAAGTTTTAAATCAGAGACCTTTTTTGCTTTTGAACAATATTCGTTATAACAACAATTTTCTTTTCTGGACTATCATTAAAAGAAGGAAAGGAAGCGTAAAAATTTTGCTTCAAACACGTGCGTCGCAAAGTGGTTAATAAATCCCTTTTGTGACATGTGACAGAAGCCATTTAACCTTATCATTTTGTCATATCATACAATCAACACCTTTATTAATTAGTCCTTTGATGTCGATAGCTATGAATGCAATCAGCTGATTATTGATTTTCTGTCAAAATCTAACGAGTTCAAGGTGAATTCCGAGTATTGTCTGATCGGTAAAGTCAGAGAAACCCGTAAAAAGGTAAATAAACAAGATGGCTGAAAATAAATTGTTATATATATTTCTTTCGCCAAATTCTTTCGCCAATGACGAATTTTAATCGCCACAATTATTATTTTTTCGCAAATTGCGAAAATGGCGACCGCCAGCACAAACCCTGCTCAGGAGTATGGACTTTTATACTAATTTGATTTATAATATGTGTTTCTTCAATTCTTAAAGGCATATCTCTGTGTCAACAGTTTATAACAGGAATAACAAGTAACTTTATTTACAAAAACCAGTAATATCAATCTTGTCAATATTTATTACAACCTTACAGAGTTACTGCTATTCTTGAGGAATCGATTTCTGTAAGTTTTATTGTATGAATGCTTACTGCATGTACTTAAAGAATTTAAACTAGATTGTAAAAGATATGCATAAATATGTGTTAACACATTTGTTTACAGGCATTTTAATGAAATGACAAAGCAGCAAGATTTAAGTCATGGTGTTAGACCTAGAACAGTATCAAGTCCTATCCCATATGGTTCTCCTAATACAGCCAGACCTATATCTCCAGGTTAGTGAAATGATGGTAGCTGTAGTCATTGTTTGCATGCCCTTTAATATTCCCAATTGTGTGTATTCAAGCATCAAATCTCAATTCACAAATAATGTAAAAATAAGAAAAAAATGTGTATCTGGTTTTAAACCACATAACGAGCAGACTTGGTTAGACAGTTATTAAATTCAAGATGTTTTGAGGTTTGAATTAACACAAATACTGACATTTGTTATAGAACATTGCTTAAAAGAATGTTCTATCAGGCCACTATAAACAGTGCTGATATTTTCACACTTAATATCCAATTACACAGAATTGAATTGCAAAATGGATGTCATTGATACATTTAGTATTTTATGGGGGGCAAAAGGAGAGGTATAATTTAGTGACTCCTGTATATCCTTTAGTTAATCAACACGTCTACCGAATAATTGTTAATAGTGCAGCTTATTTATACAGTAAAACCTTTGGTAGTGATTTGAAAAATCCTACAGTCCTACATGCGTTAGAACTTTCAGTAGTTTTGCTGTATTAGAAAAAAACTAAATGTAGTTCAGTTCATTTTGAATTCAGATTTACAATGGCATAATTGATTGTGCTTATCAGGGGAAAAAAGCTAACATAACTATACTTAGCTAAATTTCCTAATTACAAAATTGAAATTTAAATTTGAATATCCTTGACCAAATAAAATTTTCTTTAATTTCCACACTTTCTAAAATGCCTGTGTACTTTTTTGCCTTTTATTAAGTATTAAGAGCGAGTATGGATATAATTATAGGAGTGAATTATCCAGCGTTTAGTCCTCCAAGTCCCATGAGGAGGAGTACTGGTAGTACCAGCAGTACTAGTAGTGGAACATTTCACCCTCCCCACCATTACCCTGGAACGTCACCTCCTGTACATTCGCCCATGCAGGTAATTATACCCCACACACATTTTATTTCCCATTCAAGAATGTGAATAACCATATAGATTTACACTTATACTTCTGTACATCCATTGAGATTTAGTGAAGTTCTATCTTTCAATCAGAGTTATGTGTGTTAATATAAAAAGGAAGCTGTGGTATGATTGCCAATGAGACAACTCTCCTCAAGAGACCAAATGTCACAGAAATTAACAACTATAGTTCACCTTACAGCCTTCAACAATGAACAAAGCCCATAATGCATAGTCAGCTAAAAATTAAAAGGTCCCAAATGACAAATGTAAAACATTTCAAATGAGAAAACTTACACCTAATTTATGTCCAAAAAAAATGAACGAAAACTAATATGTAATTCAGTATCAAATGACAACCACTGAATTACATGCTCCAGACTTGGAACAGACACATGAATACAGAATGTGGACGGGTTAAACATTTTAGGGGGATCCCAACCCTCCCCTAACCTGAGGCAGTGGTGTAAGTCTTTCCCAGTAGCTTTAAACTTCGTGTTTGACATGATAGAAAGAGAACATTTTAGTCACTTTGCCTATCATTTCAGGCTTTTGTGACTGTTTGAAAAGCCTACCCTATAAAATGTCAGTGCATAGTAATTGTTGTGTCAGTTTGTTCATTTGTTCATTGTCTTCAGTTTGGATGTTTCTATGTGTGTCTACCTTGTTTGTACTTTGTATCCACAAATATTGCTACAGACTGGATTTCAATGAAACTTTCACAAAATGTTGCCTAGTGTTGATCATACCTTGTATCATAATGTGCACACCCTTTTTCATTGCATGAATTCAGGAAAAAGTTGTCACTTTTTGAAAAAGTCTATTGCACTCATGTTGTCTGTTATTAACTGTCTATTATCTAATAGAAGTTTACCGTAATATTTTCGTATATGATTCTATAACACTTTAGGTGTGTCAAAAGAGGACAAAGTCACCAAAAAAAAAAACGAAAAAAATGTGTTGGTCATTCACCCAAAATTGGAGAAGAACAAATTATTCAAAGTTTATTGACATGGTTGAATTTTCATGTCTATCTAGAATAATGTTTAAGCTTACAATATAATGTCAGTACACACCATAGTGCTTAGTCAGGCATATAAAATTTACTTTTGGCATTCATCAAAGAATGTGTTGTGACCTTAAAATATCTTAAACTTGTATTGTTTTGTTCCTGTCTTATTAAGATTTCCCCCACATCTGAGTTTTATTGCCTCCTGCCTGTAAGGCTACAGAGGGTATATTAATTCTTTCAGTCCTGCCATCAGAAACTCATCTATGCTCAGACACATTTTGTTATATAGTTTCATACATAATTTTCTGTCATCTTCTCTTTACCATGCTACATTGTATAATTTCCTAATAAAAATTGAGAATGGTAATGGTGAATGTCAAAGAGAGTACAAACCAACCAAAGAGCAGAAAACAGATTCCCTTAAGCAAAAATGTGTACTAGTTCAGTGAAAATGGGTGTCACACAAACTCCAAAACATATAAATGAACTAAGTTTTTTTTTAAACATACTGGACAAACAAAGGCCTCAGGCTCCTGACTTTGACAGACACACATGTTGTGGGTTAAACATTTTATGACCCCTATATCTTCTTAGTCTCTTTAACACTTTAACTACATTTTTGTTACTAAATGCCATCATGGTAAATTGTAAATCTTATTACATGTCGGTTGATACTGAGGTAAAATAGAAATTATCAATTTGTTTATTTTTTTCAGAAACCAAGACCTAGTACTGAAAAATTTGCTAGACCAAGCAGTTTTCCAGAAAGAAATGATAAAACCTGAAAGAAGAATTCCATTTCTTGTTTGGTGCTAAAAGTGATTTGTGTTTCACGCTTATCCAAGGCCAAGATTTCCAGAGCCGACAGGGGAAAAGACTGTGGTTTTGATTGTGCTTTTGCATTATTTTTGTTATTTGCAGTCAGTTACTGTTAGAAAAGGATATTCCATCTGTTTGTTTTTACTTTATTGTTTATAATGGAGGCACTTCTTTTAAGGAATTTGATTTTGGATATTATATTTTTTGTTTAAGAAAGGGAAACACTGGTGTGTTACAGATAATTAGATTTAGCATGCTTGATCCAAGTAAACATATTGTCATTACATATATTATATGCTTTTGTTTATTGTTAGTTTTGAGCACTTTATGATCAATTCCTTAAGCACTAGAGGAACAAGCAGTTGTATCAAATGTATATTGGCAAGTTAGATAACTTTTTGTGGAATTCAGTATGTTTGTGCTGACCATTGTATTTGAATTAATATCAGTATTTGCATGGTTTGAAATATAAAAATAAGTTCAAAGATTAATTTCTACTAATCCTGAAATTACACCTAATTTTATACAGGTATTTACAGTTTCTTGCAGCTAATCAGTTAAAATTTTACTATGAGCTATTTGAATATTTGTTAGATGTAAAATATCAATGGTTCTGCAGTAAAACACCTATTAAACTGGACTATAGTTGATTCTCTTAACTTTCAACACCTGATATTTTTTTTTTATAACATATCATCATCAAATTGAATTAGAATTGACCAGTTTTATAAAAATTATCATAAAACCTTTTACATTAATTGATAGTTACGTGTCTTAAAATGATCGACTGTGTGTGATTTAAATTACAGATTTTATACAAAACAGTCCTAAGAAATTTAGTCTAATTAGGTTGCAACCATTTGTCAATAGATTTTGTCTATTTAGATTAATTTTCTTTTTTAAGCTTTTGGAATGTTTCAAATAAGAATTGTCTGCAGATACATGTAACTTTCAAGTGTGTTGTTTTTTTCATCCAAGTTAACTAATGTTTTGACGGAGGTTGTGTTCACTATGATTTAAAGAGATGGTTGATAAAAACACACTGCATGCATAAAAGTTTTGCTCATATATTACAATACTATGATATCATTCCATTCTTTTAAAGATTTATAATGCATCTCAACATTTTTTTCTTTTTAAATTTTATTCGCCCCCTCTTGACTAATGAATATTTTTTCAATATGCTTGTACATGTATGTGTATAATTATTGATATATAGATTGTATTAAAAGCCTCTTTAGCTCAGTGTCTTGAAATTCAATTTACCCCTTAAGAAAAAAGTAAGTGTTTAAACATATACAATAGAAATTACCAAAAACAATATTAAAATTAAAGTTTTCTCCAGAAAGTAAATGCTGTCAATATATAAGTATCTTCTCCAGAAAGTAAATGCTGTCAGTATATTAGTATCTTCTCCAGAAAGTAAATGCTGTCAGTATATAAGTATCTTCTCCAGAAAGTAAATGCTGTCAGTATATAAGTATCTTCTCCAGAAAGTAAATGCTGTCAGTATATAAGTATCTTCTCCAGAAAGTAAATGCTGTCAGTATATAAGTATCTTCTCCAGAAAGTAAATGCTGTCGGTATATAAGTATCTTCTCCAGATAGTAAATGCTGTCGGTATATAAGTATCTTCTCCAGAAAGTAAATGCTGTCGGTATATAAGTATCTTCTCCAGAAAGTAAATGCTGTCAGTATATAAGTATCTTCTCCAGAAAGTAAATGCTGTCAGTATATAAGTATCTTCTCCAGAAAGTAAATGCTGTCGGTATATAAGTATCTTCTCCAGAAAGTAAATGCTGTCGGTATATAAGTATCTTTTGGTTGGTGTGTTGCTTTCTAGTAGTACAGCTTTACATTTAAAATCATAGCAGAAGTGTTCAAAGCTCATTTTACAGCTGATTTCCTAATGTTTGCAAAGTAGAAATTTGGTTAGCTTGCTTGCTTTGTTTGTATCATTGTTTATACAAGCTTTGAAAATGAGATTGACATCTATAAACAATTTATATAGGCATATATATATATATATATATCTTTATTTCCTCCAATAATGAAGAGCATTAGTTAGATCGATAGTTATAGTAAAGTTGGAAGATAGGACAGTATATGTACATACAGTATATCAAAATTAACCTTTACACAAATATATAAATGTGAAGAATGCGTAAAGAGAATAAAATTAAATGTTTATCAGCCTAAGAAAGTAGCAATTAATGTTCACACAGTAAAATCTTAAACATAACTAATTGTTTAATATGTAGAAATTGTTCTTTTCATCTAATTCAAGTCGCACACATCCAGTATATGTTTGTGATGCAGGCCCTTTGAAACATAGTCCGTTTATCTTCGTTTAGATCGAAGTCTGTATGACATGATAAGATGCATGCTAAAAAGTCTTTGTCAGTTAAGCTATGTAGATAGGCACTGAATTCGATTGGACCTATATCTATTAAATCACACCAAAACTTGTCCCTTTTTGACTGGAAATTTTCACAAGAAAGTACGATGTGAATAGTTATATCACCGAAAAACCTTCCGCACTTGTCACACAGAAAAAACGGTTCTTCATATGGACGGGTTAAGGTACATAGGTTGACAATAAAACGGCACTGTTCTATAAGTTCTATAAGGCATGGTTTAACCTGTATATATCATATTTGAATTTAATTTGGTGTTATCCTAATGATTGTACAATATACAAACAAAGCAAGCAAGCTAACCAAAGTTTTATTCTACATGCATTAGGAAATTAGCTCATTTTAAACACATTTCTAAGTTTGAAAGCCTGTTTTTTTGTTGTATTGCTGATAACAATGTATGTATTGTTTGCACCCATGAAACTAGCTATAGACTTTAAAGTACAAAGATATCTAAATATGCCTTTGTTTAGTGCTTTCTAACCTTCCTAGTTCAGTATTCTGATGCAATAATGTTTAATATGCTAAAGCCAAGATAAAAAAAAAGTCTTTTGTTCTGTGATGGGTCTTTATGGCACTGATAATGCTTTTTTTAAGAAGGGAATTTTTAATTTGTAAAAAATATATGAGTGATATTGGACTTTTGGAGAAATTTTTTTTTTTAGATAAATGTACTGAAAATAAAAAGTTAGTCTCAAAAAAGAAAGATAAAAAAAAGTATTTTTGCTTTAAGGGAAAATAGGATGACATTTAAATGATCCATTTCCAATTGTTTGAACAATCAAATTTGTCTTACTCACAAAAATGCTTGCAAATAATGTCATCATTTTAATACTATCCTTTTTTCATGATTTTTCTCTAATTTTTAAGCACTATATTTCCTGCTTTTTTACTGACTTTTAAAATTATCATAACTACAGGCTGTGTGCAGACAATGAATATCACAAACAAAATGCTGCTTGCACATATTTCACAAGTTAAGTGTTCTGCTAGTACATAAACATGGTCAATATGAAATCTTCTTAAGTGGTTGCATGTTTACATTGTGTACGTTTAGTTGGTGTCAAAGACTGTATACTACAAATGTCACACACTTACTTTGCTCAGATAAAGTGCTTCTGAATATAACATGATGCATCTTTATTTATGTAGTTATGTATGGTTTGCACCCAACTGTCTAAATTAATAAGATGCCAAAAATGTTTTTTTCCTATATGAAGTGTTAAAGCAATTCCTTTATCTAAAACTGTTACTGTGTAATCTGTGTTTAATAACCAAGTTTGCTTATATTTAGTCCTTGATTGACCTTGAAGCTTATATTTTGTCTTTGAAGCTTATTTATTGTTTGAATTGTCAGATATAATGGCAGCTATATAGATAAAAGCATTTATGTTGTATTGTGTAATGCATAAAGTAATTTGAAATTGAACATTTACTCTTGAATTGCTGATTTTAATAACAACGAAATTGATAGTAAATCTTATGGCTATTCTGTTCAGATTAAAGGTTAATTATTTGAGTTTGTTTACTTTGAAGATACCAACTGGTTGTCATAACAACAACTAATTGGTTTTATGCATTCTTCTTCAAATGAAGTAGTTGTTACCAATAATTTAACTTCTTGTTTAAATAAACCAATTTTTCAAGACGTTTCGGCCATTGGCCTTCCTCAGTTTTAAATTTTTCTTTCAATTACATGGCTGACATTACATAGGAAATACAAATGTAATGTCAGCCATGTAATTGAAAGAAAAAATAAAGAACTGAGGAAGGCCAATGGCCAAAACGTCTTGAAAAATTGGTTTATTTAAACAAGTATATAAAGTATGTTCCCTATTGGAAGAATAATTTAACTCTCTAATGATAGCAATTGCTAACAGATCTCTATTTTTGAACTTTAAAATAGAATAACTCCTAGGTTCAGGTAAATCGCTGTTAAGGAATTATCAGTTGAGTTGATTTCAACTGTTTAAAAGTTTGGACTTTATTTTGCTTTATATATGAAAAATGATTAAATTTGCAAATATAGATAGCCTTATGCTTGATGTCATTGATTTTGTAATAATTAATTTTATTTTTTCTAAAGAAATCTGTTGAATGTGTGTTGTAATAGAAAGCAGTTTCTCGTGAATGATTGTGAAATGTTGGTTAGTCTGAATGCAGATATTTTCAATATAGTCTTATAGATTTGCTTAGGTTTATCCCTTTTGTCTCTGGAAAATCCAACAGGAATTTGTAATCCAGTTTATTTAAAGTTGTAATTTGTAGAAGTACATTTTTATCCGTTTCTGGTAAATTATTGAAGCTATCAGTATTTAATTCATGTTACAGAGAGTGCAAAAAATGTTAAAAAAAATTACAATTTTAAATGTATAAAAATTTATATACAGGTAAAGCTTATAAAATATTTGCGTATTCTATCCTTTTTCTTTTAACATAAGGTAAACAACCATATTTCTTAGTCTAGTAAGTTTTGATACAGTATTGGTTTGATGAAGGACAGCTACTGATGTAGAACAATTGGTTATTAATCATTATCTTAAGTCACCTTATATCTAATTATCATAAAAAACATACCCAAGTTCAATTTACTTTGAATGCAAAAAAGAACAGATTTTGACATTTATTTATTTAATTCTGAATTCAGAAAAGTCAAGGTTGAAATCCTCTCTCTGGTTACTGATATAATGTAAGTATCCCTTGTTTTATATCCTTCCCAGAAGGATGGAATTTATGTAGTTAATCATATATATATATCATTTCTTTCTTTTGCACTTTTCGTTTTTGAACGTTGGAGTAAGTCTAGAAATTTTTGTTTGTTTAAAGATATGGATGTCAGTGATCCAAAGATTAACCCATTCAGGTATAAATATGTTTTTTTTCAAAAGTGTAGATTACCTGCAGTGTAAAGAGATGGAACTTAATTCTTAATTGTGTTCCACCTCTATTATAATGAACCAATAAGGATGACTTTAATTTGTCACCAAATTTTTGTCATGGTCCCTGATTTATATAAACTCTACCCGAATCTTATGGAGTTAAGTGTTCAAGACTTTGAGTGTATTATACAAAAAAAAGTTTGGAAAATTAAATCAAAATTCATATGGCAATTCTTACGAAAAGTCTTTTGAGGCAAAGACCTCATGATATTACAACTGATCTGGCACATTTTCAATGCCAATGGAATATTCTTTCTTTTGCATGCTTTATTTGTTTATTAGTTACAAAATGATAGTATTCACACCAGCATTCTCTAACTTTAGAATAAAGTTTTATGCTCAGCTAGCTTTCTAAAGCGTATATTTCATCAATTAATGTGATTGACCAAGTATTTTATTAAGCTATATAAGTCTGTTGTACTGTCAGACTGACAATTGTGATAATTTTTGTTATGTATGTGCTGCTCTGTTGTATATAAACCTTGTTATGTATCTGAGTAAAATTGACACATGATATTTCTGTTTTGTTTTGACTCCCAAAAAGCAGAGACAACTGGAAGTATATGTATCAAGATATAATACCCCAAGGCCCTGCTCCAAAGAGGAGGGGTTTGCTGTTGCATCTCTGTGTGTTGGTACATCTCATGAATTTTGTTGTCCCTTCTCAGGAACCACACATCAGAGCGTCCTGAAATTTAGTTCTAGGATTTATACTGTAGGCAGCGGAGGCATACACTATATCTATAAAACTAAAGCTTTATAAATTTAGAAGACCTGAATACTTGTATACAGATTACATATGTTCTCAAGTTTCTGTCTGGTTATGGCTATTGTCCTTGAACTCATTTTTAGGATTCAGTTTAACATATTATAAGTAATGAAATAATTATGTCAGGTATACTGAATCTTGCATGATCTACCGGTTCATTGTCTATTAAACCTTTGACCAACATTTAAGTATCTGTAGTTAATTCCTTTCCCCTCACACAATAAGCTATTGGTCAACTATATATGGTTTATTGAATGAAAGTAAGGTGTACATTTCCACCTGGCATATCGATATAGGAAGATGTGGTATGAGTGCCAATGAGAATACTCTCCTTCCAAGCCATAATATATAAGAATCATTTATTATAGGTCAAGGTACTGTCTTTAACACAGAGCCTAGACTCACACCCCAAAAATTAATAGTGTGAAAGCGTTCAAACAGGAAAACCGATGATCTAATCTATGTAAAAACCGAGAAATGAGAAACACTTATGGACCACACAAACAAAAGACAACCACTGAACATCAGATTCCTGACTAAGGACAGGTGCAAACAATTGCAGTAGTTTATTTCACCGACCTTATTTTCATGGTTCTTGACAAAGTTATGTTTATGTGATACTTGTAGTTTAAACCTGGTCTTAAAAGATTTTCCTTTTGATAAACTTTACACCATAAAGCTATACATTAAAATTACACAATGTATGACAGTCAAAAGACAATACTGCCTATCCAAATTACCAGATTAAAATGCCACAATGATTTGATTCACAACAGATCCTGACAATTATTCTATCAAATATGATATTTCTAGGACCATGTACCTTTAAGGATCCACAGGGATTAGACTAATGCTTATTATTACTTTGTACCTTGGATACAAGCCACCAGGAACAAAAGAAGAAATATATGCTTAATCTTCTGATATTAGATGGCAAAGAAGTCAAGTTTTATACATCTATTATAGACAAGAGTGGACACACTGAAATGTTCCCTTTTTGACTAATCTTAAATATAAAGATTTACTACATGTATCACATAAACTTAACTTAATCCAAGAAAATGAGGTCAAGGTCATATAAACCAAACAAAAAATACATGTACTCCTCACAATCATTCAATACACTAAATATAGTTGACCTATTGTTTATAGTTTCTATGAAACAGACTTAAACGTGAAAACCAAACATTGACCCATGAACCATGAGAATGAGGTCAAGGTCAGATGAACCATGCCAGGCCATCATGAACAGGTTACAATTGTTCCTTCAATAAATATAGTTGACTTAATGCTTATAGTTTAAGAAAAACAGACTAATACACAAAACATAACAATGAGCAATGAACCGTGAAAATAAGGTCACAGTCAAATACCTGCGAAACTGACATGTACAGCATTATATTTTTCTTTACACCAAATATAGTTAACCTATTGCATATAGTATATAATTAGAAAAAAAGACCAAACCTCAAAAAACTGAACCATGAATATGAGGTCAAGGTCAAATGACACCTGCCAGCTAGACATGTACACCTTACAATCATTCCACACGCCAACTATAGTAAAAGACCTATTTCATACAGTACTGTGAAAGTACTTTAATTTTGTGGTTTGGGCAATATTTACATGTTCGTGTGTTTTTAAATTCGTGCCTTTTTGTTTTCTGCATAAAAAAAATAATTGAAAAATTAAAGCCCTTAGAACGGCGTTTTGCATTTGCGCCGATCTGCATTTCATTTGCGCCGAATTTTTTTTTCATTTGCGCCGATTTTATTTTTCATTTGCGCCGATTTTATTTTTCATTTGCGCCGATTTTTTTACAGGTAAATTACAGGTGAAATGATATAAGAAGATGTGGTATGAGTGCAATGAGACAACTCTCCATCCCAGTAATGTTATTTTTATTTATCGTTAAAGACCTCTTCCGTTAGCCAGTTGTTCATATGTTATGAATCGTCAATCATAACATGTATATAACTATTGTCTCCTGCCTAAAATCAAGAAATAAAAACACTTTGTTTATACTAAAATGACGAATTAAAAACATATGTACAGCATTCAAATCCATAAAAACGGAATACACTCAAATCCGATCATAAATCTGGTCTTGCCGAGCATGTATAGTCAACACATCTAATATATTCCTTTCTTGTGATTTCATCTCTTCTATATTTGGCGTAATTGTCGATAACGAAGGCCATCTTTTCTTTGTCTGGCAAACGTACTGGTGGGGGCATTTCTATAGTTCGCATTTTCTCACAAGGAAGCTATTAAACCTAGAGTTCCAAATGGTGAAGTTGAAATCATCCCTTCGATAATTTTTTGGACGCCATTACAAATTGGTTGACCGTTATGTAATGTGTACTTGTACGTTGTCTGAAATTTGTCATCAGAAGGAGCGGAGCGTCAGACAATGTCAAACGTGAAGCAGTCATCGATTTCATTTAGGGAAAGGAATGGTAACCCGAAACATTCGGATAACCATTTACCAATTGCAATGTCACTTAATTTGTCTTTATACTCTGTGCTCAGCCAATGTAAAAGTATGAACTTACCTGTAACTTACCTGTAAATCCAATTAGGAAAAATATAAAATCGGCGCAAATGAAAAAATGAAATCGGCGCAAATGAAAGAGTGAAAATTTTCAAAATCGGCGCAAATGTCATACGCCCCCTTAGAAATGAATAGTCAGAATTGAAGGAAATTGCAATATCATTGACCCATGTAAATCGTAGTGACAACACCAATTAACCCAAGATAAAGTGAACAACAGATTAAATCCATCAAAGGTTTTATATAGGCCATAAACATGTCACCTACAGAAATCAGTAACATAAACATATGCTATAAATGTATCTTGAATTGTCAAACCACGAAAATTGGTACCCCACAAATAAAAGTACTTTCACAGTATAAGAAAAACAGACCAAAACACAAAAACTGAACTTTGAAAATGAGGTCAAGGTCAGATGACACCTATCAGTTGGACATGTACACCTTAGTCTTTCCATACACCGAATATACTAAATCTATTGCTTATAGTATTCTAGATATGAACTTAAAAACCAAAACTTAATCTTGTCAACTGATCCATGAAATGAGGTCAAGGTCAAGTGAAAGCTGTCTGACGGGCATGAGGACCTTGCAAGGTACGCACATACATAATATAGTTGCCGGTATCCTTTTACTCGTAAGACAGAAATTAGCATTACAAAAAATCTTAACTTTTTTTTCAATTTGTCACTGAACCATGAAAATGAGGTCAAGGACCATGGGCATGTGACAGAATGAAACTTAGTTACATGAGGCTTCTATATACAAAGTATCCAGGTCATCCACTTTCTAAAATATAAAGCTTTTAAAAAGTGAGCTAACGCTGCTGCTGCTGCTGTATCCACCACTGCCAGATTACTATATCACGCTAAGTCACAATCCCAACAACAGAACACTTTATGACAACAATTACTCAAAAAAAAACTTGAGCAATAAAATTGCAGAAGAGTGTGATTTTTTATCCAGGCAATTAATTCATCCAAACTGATCAACAATGATACAATTGTATATTGAAAACTTTCCATGTCCTGTGTTTCAATGTGTGTCTGCAGATTTCTAATAATCTTTGGTTAATTATGCATTAATTTCACAACTTCAATACACTGAGTGTTGTGTAAACATAAGTGCATTGTATTAATTCTATTATCAAAGGGTTCATTGTAAATTCTGAACTACAATCGCCCATGTTTTTACTGATGGGTATGTGATCAGAATCAATCAGAAGAACAATCCACATATTGAGACAGTCATTTAAAGTTGACCTTATGAAAGGGGTTATCAAAGCTGCATCTTAATATAGTCTGTTAAAATTATAACAAATTGTTCAAAATGCCTTGTGAACAATTGCATTCATACAAAAAAAGAGAGAAAAATGCTTGAAACAAGATTTGTTTAATTACAAAATTATAAAACAATTTCAATAAATTAGTACATGTAACAATCAAATATAATTAAAGAGACATATTTTTTGCTGAAATCACTGCATACAAAAATGACTAGCATACATTGACCCAGATTAAGTAGCCTGGAATGAAATCTACACAAAAATGATCTAAATTCAATCAACCTAAATTTTGTGGAATTTTAAATTTTGACGCCAGTATATCATTTGTCAAAGCCATATTCTGCCTAATTTTTTCTTTTAATGATGACTTTTGAAGCTTTCTTTTGTAAAAGTCTTTGAGCGAAGTAACTTTGAATTGTTTTGTTTTTCCATGAAAAGTTGTAATGGATCCACTAATTTCTTTCCAATTTCCAAAGTACTGAATACGATAAGTTCCAATCTGTTGGTCAGCAGGAATATCCCATGTAATGGTAGCTTGACTTTCACCTAGGAACATGCTGGTTGAATGCCATTCAAATCTAAAATATCAATATTTTAAGCATTAATTCAAGTTCATATTCAATTCCTCTTGTCTCAACAATCTCTAAAACAATCACCTAAGAAAATCAGAAGTAAACTTTGGAATGTACAACCCAACCTATTAACCAGCAATTCTGTCTAGAAACATTCTATTAAAAGTAAGCTGTAGATATTAAGTTAAGAAAGCTTGCTTGAATCAGTTGTTAACATCTTCTCAGACAGGAAATTGTGTAAGTTTTAAGAAGGCAGGTGCCATACCCGAGATTTGCATGGAGCAAAAAAGCTTCTTCAAAAAAAATTCAACCATATCTGTGAACGGGTCACTATTACCAAACTAATGACATTTATGATCTACTTTGATGAAAAGACAGTGTTAATCAATAGTAACTCTAAAAATACCTTCTCAAAAGATGTCAGTCATTTCTCCATTATTTAAAGTCTTAGCAGTGCATATTCCTATGATCATTACCGTATACTTAAAGAAAAGGAATGCACATAAGAAAGAAGACTACTGTATACATGGATAAATAAGCATAATCTTAAACAATTAATAAATATTTACTTTGTTGGCCATTGTCCATCTGTGTAAACAGTTGTCCAGTTTTGACCAGGACCTAACATGTCAACGGTCAGGAATGTATTCTCCCACTGAAAATACAAAAAAAAGTCAAGTTTTATACAAAAGTAATATTAACGTTGAATGAAACGTGCTATGTATTTTTGTGTGTTAGTTCTCCAACTGATTATAATTTGAATACAGTTTGTGGATGCAATATATAAGTATATAAACCAAAGTATATTGGGTAAAAATGTAAAAGGTAAACTATAATGATTTCACCATACTAAATGATGTCTCAATTACAGAGCACAGAGTTCCAAGTTACACAAATATGGGAACACTTTGCTACAATGTTCATTGATTGAATGACCATTGTGTCATATTTTATTGATGGAAGAATCGTGAAAATTATTGAGTGCCCTTGGAGAACCATTGACCTTCAATAGGAAAACTGACAATCCTAGTCAATTAAGATTGATTTCAAGTACACCTACCTCTTGTGGAATTTAACTAGCAACTTCTTTTTTGATAAAACATTTTGATTACTTAGACCATTGGCAACAAAGGCCACTAAATAATCAATCAGAGCATACATGCGCATGAAAAAAAAGTATAATCCCTTTATACACAGAGACAATAAAATATTTTTGAAACATAAAATGATAACATGAAAACTCTACCTTTCTATCATTTCTGGGATTGGCTCCAATAAACTTTACTACAACTGAATCTCCCTGAAATAAAATTATGAATAATCAGTTTAAACAATATTCTTATCAACTGTTTTATTTATTCTATCAAAGTAGTCATGTAATATGAGGGGTAATGGTGAACAAGAATGTGTCCATAGTACACAGATGCCCCACTCGCACAATCATTTTCTATGTTCGGTGTACCGTGAAATTGGGGTCAAAATTATAATTTGGAATTATAATTAGAAAGATCATATTATAGGGAACATGTGTACTAAGTTTCAAGTTGATGTAACTTTAACTTCATCAAAAACTACCTTGCCAAAAACTTTAACCTGAACTTCGTACTATCATTTTTATGTTCAGTGGACCATGAAATTGGGGTCAAAACTATAATTTGGCATTAAAATTAGAAAGATCATATCATGGGGAACATGTGTACTAAGTTTCAAATTGATTGGACTTCAACTTCATCAAAAACTACCTGGACCAAAAACTTTAACCTGAAGCAGGACGAACAAACGGACGAACGGAGGCACAGACCAGAAAACATAATGCCCCTCTAATATCGTAGAAATCTATTATTTTTTGGTGAACAGTAATTACTCTTCAGGTGAATTTGTGATTCCAAAAAAGTCTACTTGGGTCAGGTACTCTTGACAAATGATTGAATGGCTAGGCCAGGTTGGAATTTTTATTTTTTTATATTTAAAGAAGAATCAAATTCATGTCTTATTCTGACCTGAAATAGTGATGAATATTTATCATATTTTTATTAAGGATGTATTCCTCTGACTTTTCAATCTCGTTCAGTCTCGTTTAAATCTCGTTCATGAATTATTTCCAAAACATGTGATACAAGTGGAAAATATCAATGAATTTTAAAAATAATATAATCAAACATAACTCTGTGAAAAAAATGTGTATTTACAATGAACGGTTTTTGAGTGATCCAGTTTACAAATTTTACGACCAATCAAGTCAGTATTTTTAGCCAAAATTTTAGAAAATGGGTGAGGGATAAAAAAATTGATTTTACAAGAATCATGTTCATCCCATATCATTTTGGTCTTTTCAAATTTCTTAGATATGTATTTTTTCAATCATTTATAACAAAAAAGTTGAAATAATATGCACTTTGTTCTAAAAACTGAGAAAAATCACAAAAAGACAAAATTGACAGCATGGTAAATTTTACACAAAAAAGCGTCAAAATATGATAAAACTTTCTTATAAGTACAGCTCTTTGTAAGAACCAGGCAGTGTGCGATACATGAAGGTTTCAGATTTTTTCTATAATTGGTCTAGTAGAAGCAATAAATGAAAAATGCTCAAAAAATAATTTTGAGTGGGAAAATATAAGTGGTTGCCATGGTAACTGACACACAATTTTTTGGTTGTTAAGCGTTATAAAATCTTTCAAAAATCAGCTAAATCACCACATTTCAGAGCCTGATTATGAATAGAATAATGCATTTTTCATTAATTTTCATATGTTACATTGATAGAACTTGGTTTAAGCTTCATTTTAGTGAAGATTGCATGTCAACCAAATTTGTAATTTTTTTGTAAAATTTTGTGAAAAAATGCATATTTTCAACTTTTCTGAAAATTGGATTTTGGCTGAATTACCACATTTTCTCTGGTGTTTTTCAGAAAAGTGCAAATGTGTACAGAATAGTTAGCACTGTAGTTATGAAGTTTGGATACTACTTTACCAAATTTAATAGTAAAATGTGTGGGATTTTTTTTAGTTTTATCACCATAGCAACCGATTTTTTCCTTGGAAACGGAGTTTTCATTTGCAGAATATTGCAGTATAAGAGCTTAAATGTCCTGATTTTTTCATAACCGATAAGAAAAATACATAAAAGCTAACGCAAACTTTAAATAACAATTGTCAAGTGTTGTTGACTTCAATTGTTACCACGGAAACACATATTATCCTTAGCAACATCCACTCTGAAATTGCATAAATAAAAACTTATGTAAAAAAATACATAAATAGAGGGTGTTTATTTTCAAATTGGAATATGATTGCTTTGCTTCACTTACAGTCTATTCTGTTTATTTCATACGGTTCAACAAATGTAATATATAATGTAATATTATGGTTGGAAGGTTAGAAAGAAAGGGAGGGGGGGGGGGGGGGGTAGGTTTATTTTTTAAAGATAACATACATGTAGAATCTTCAAAAGATTATGTTTGGTCCGAGAGCCTGATTATAAATCGATTCATTTTTTTTTCAGACATTTTATATATATGAGATCGATAATCTATAACTTGGGTTTAGCTTCAGAGGTTAGTTAAGGTACTTTGCAGTTCTCTTGCCATGTTTTTGATTTTTTGTCAGATTTTCGGAAACCTCAGGTTTTATTCATTTGAATGCCATAAAAATGGCATTGACCCCCATTTATTTTTTTATAAATCTTTTACATGTGATATAGATTTCTTGCCAACCTACTTTACACAAACGAGAGCTTACTTTATATTTATAATCGGTTATAGCTTTATTAGCAGGGTTGATTTTTGTTTTTCCGTATAACCGCAATTTACTCAATTTTCTTTGTAAAATATATATACTAGTAGTAACAAGGATATTGTTCCTGGGGGGCCTTTATAGTTTGTTGTTCATGCAGTGTAAGATAATGCTCCGTGTTGAAAACCGTACTGTGGCCTATGATGGTTTACTTTTAGGAATAGTGACTTAGATAAAGAGTTTTCTTATTGGCATTCATACCACATTTTCTTATATTATTCTGCTCATTATTGAAGTCAATAATATGATCTAATTAATCAAGGATTTTACTTTGCAATGACTACAATAGTGATACATTTTGATATAAACAGCCTCCTCTATTAATAACAACTGTTTTCTTTGAATCTTAAATAAGAAATAAGATAAAACAAAGGTTTGCATTATTTCGCAAATGTTTGCGTTGTAACGCAAACATTGGAAGAAAAATTAAAAAAAAATATGTGGCGCTAATACGCTTCCGTAGATTTTAAGAAAGGAAGTGCATATGTTAGTTAAGAATCTGTGCTCACCCATTACATTTAGAATTGAAAAATTGTAATGTACAGCTGATAGAGATGAGGATGAGTGTAATTTTCAATCGAATGCTCACTTCATAACAATTTGAGGGAGGGACTCTTTCAGCACATTTCTAGCACATCTCGATGTTAACACAAGAAAACTTGACTATTATGGGGGATACTGACGATTGTATTGTTAAAAAATAGTTCTTTTGAATTATGTAGTACATGTCTTGATACTGACTGTTATTTGAGAAATATAGTAGGGTTTTTTCTATTTTATTTTGGCTCCGATTGTGACTGAGGCTTATGGTGCTATAAAGATAATTATATCATATTATTATTGTTATAAAGTCTTTATGTTGTTCCAATCATTATACCGCCGCTTCAAAAAAGTGGGGTATACTGGTTTGCCTCTGTCTGTCTCTCCGTCCTTCCATCCGTCCAGTTCATCCCTCCATCCCATGCAAATTTTCGTTGAATTTTTTCATGAACTACATTACAAGGATTTCTGAAAGGTTTATTGAAGTCGGCTATATTGTGTGATAAGTTTTCAGTTTCTTCACTAAACCACTTCCTGTTTACCGAACACTTTTCACATGACAGCCAAGTTAAAAAAAAAAAGTAGTTTGCACCATCACTGGTTGTTTATATGCTCTTTATAGACCCTTTAATTTGAAAAAATAAAATATTCTGTTCTGTTTTATACTATATACAGATTTCGAATTGAGTATATAGAAATTATTCGAACTACCTAAGCCTGATGTTATATATACGGAATTATTTCTTTAAAAACATGTTTTTATACCTAAACGTAATAATACAGACGGACAATTTTTTTTTATCCTGTTACCCTTATGCTTGACTTGATAAGTGTTGGACTGTCGGAGTATTGGGCTGGTCGGAGCAATGGATTGTCGGACTAAAAAGAAGATGTGGTATAATTGTTAATGAGACGGTCACATGCCATTATTACGAAAAGATAAAAAAAAAATCTACATGAAAGTCGAAAAATATAATGGTAGCTTTTAGAAATTTCTTACGTTAACCAGGCCATATAAGGCAAATTATACAGTTAACAGTGACACCAATAACATTCAAACTTGATCTCTGTGTATACATGTTTCATAAGATTTAATTGAGGCAAACCAAAATTATAAAAACCAACTTTGTGACAACTAATGCACTGACGAACATGGGTTAAACCTACTACAACTCCCCCCCCCCCCCCAGCGGCCCCAAAAAAAATTAAAAATGCGGCACGAAAGTGTTTATTTTAGTTTTTGCCCTTGTACCTTCGCATGACCTTGAATCGATCAAATATGTGCACAAAGAGTGGGACATTGGAAATTTACTTTTTTTATTCCACATGGGACACTGAAGTCTTGTATTCATGAATGTTTACAACTTGTTGGACTACAATACATTGATAATTACAAAGAAAAATAAGATTGGTATGTACTGCTCTGTTTCTAGTGTTGCAGTTAATTGAATGTGTGGAATTTGTATTCAAATTATTACTGTTATTAATCTTGTATTTATGCAGAAATTCTAAGCTTAGTGGTTCCATTCCAAATCTCGGGATTAATGCAGTCTTTTGTAAAGGTTACAGAGACATATACAGAAAATAAGGGCGTAATTCATGTAAAGGTTAAAAAAAATGTTGAGAATAGCAAAACATTTTTTTTTTTGAAGATTCATCCTAAAAAATTCTACCTCTATTTACCGGTTTACTATCTTAAAGGAGAGGAGGGGGGTTTCAGAAGGATAAGAAGTGTGCTTCAGTTGAATCCCCCTCCCCAAAACACACACACACAACAAGATATTATGTTATCGGAATCTAGAACTTGTGAGATATATGTAGAACGACGCATAGTGAGGAATGATTCCTTATTGATACAACTTTATTGCTTGATAATTCTGATTTGATAGTTTTGCCGGTAATAGCATAATTATTTTACCGGGATTAGCACAATTCCAACTTAGCAGATGTATTATATTTGTCTATCTCGGAGATCCTGAATTTCAATTGCGGGATAGTAGTACAACAAAGCAGTTATTGATGATATGTTAATAGCTACATGTATATATTAAGAGGATTCCATTATACTGGACTTCCGATATTAGCTATCACCCATTGCCTATTATTATTTTTTAAATCACCACCAACTTAAAATGTGTTCAATTTGCCTGTCCGTCTATATCCGCCCGTCCATCACACTTCAGTTTCAGTTTAGAAATGCTTTGACCAAATGATTCTGTTATTGGTTTGTTAATAGTATGTTACGGATAAATTTTGTGATTTATGCTGGTGGAATAACATCTCAGACGGATGTGTGCCATAAGAAATTAAGAATTTTCTTACATTTGTTAGGGCCATATATATCTTGCCTTTCTATAAGCCAGGTTGACCCGGCTATTGCAATCCCATGAAGTTTATCATCTGTCAACCTTAAACCAAATGCTCCACAGGGCACAGCTTTATACGACCGCAGAGTTCGAACCCTGAACAGTTTGGGCAAGTATCGACACAACATTCAAGCTTGATACAGCTCTGAATGTGGATTGCGATTAAATAGTTGACACAGCATAGTTTTCTGACACAGAATAAATGTGGTCTAAGAACTTGAACTTAACAATTTAAAAATTTAACATTTACCTATTATGGTCCAATATCCAAAATCTAAATACATGGTTAGATTCAGCATATCAAAGAACCCCCAAGAATACATTTTTTATTAAAAATCAAACTAAGTTTAATTTTGGACCCTTTGGACCTTAATGTAGACCAATTTGAAAACGGGAGCAAAAACTAAGAATCTACATTCACAGTTAAGATTCGGCATATTAAAGAACCCCAATTATTCAATTTTTGATGAAATCAAACAAAGTTTAATTTTGACCCTTTTGGTCCCTAATTACTACCCTGTTGGGACCAAAACTCCCAAAATCAATCATAAACCTCCTTTATTGTCATAAACCTTGCGTTAAAATTTCATAGATTTCTATTTACTTTAAAGTGCGAAAACTAATGTTTTTTCCGGCATTTTACGTTTCCGCAAATTGACAATACTTTTCCGGAAAAAAAATATGACGTTTCCGGAAAAAAAAGTTTACAATTCCGCAAATAGATATCTTACTTTTCCGGAAAAAAAGTTACTATTCTGGAAAAATCAATTATTACTTATCCGCAAATAATATTAAAAGTGATCTGTTGATGAAAGCAAAGCCACAATAAAAAATATTTATAAGTTAAAGGTCTTCATTACATGCAAGTAAAATTCATCATTAAAATGTATATATATCAAAGCGTATGTTCAAAAGTCAGCACTTATCAGATATATCTTGATATGAGATCATAAGTCAGTTCTGGCAGACTATTTCGGTGTAGCCAACACGTCTTACAAAGTCCACAGTAGTACATTCACCGTTTACAAATTTTGTATTGTGTTCGAGAAGGAAGTCCATCTTCTGCTTTTCATATTTCCCAACGGATGTTTTTACAGTTAGAGTTCTCATCTTTATGTACGATGTTGTTTGTAGTTTCAATAACACATCGACAAAGACAAAAATGTTAAGATGGGTAGCGTAAAACTGCTCGTTCGGGTGGGCATTAAAGGCTCGGCACCATTCGTTGTTCTCTTATCCTTTGGTCAGGAGGTGATGTCCAAATGTTTGGTGGTAATCTCGTCTTGCCATCTTATACACAATTCCAATATATAATCGGCAAACTTCATGCATGTATCGCAAGATGGATCATCGGCTATTAATTCAACAAAGCATTCTTCAATCATGTCAGTTTGAAAGTAAGCCAAACCAAAGAAATGTGTTCGCAATTTAACAAAGTCTGAATCTTTGTCTATGTAATCGGCACTCAGATAATGTATTTAATATATTTTTATACGTTTTTTCGGACGACGAAACGCAATTCTCCTTTCAAGTATCTACTTGTATGCAACATTTAAACAAAAAAATCAACTTACCCCCCATCCCCTTTTTCCAAGCCCCCCAAACCCCCCAACCCTAATGTTTCATGACATATTACATATAATGAACAATCTGAAGAAAAAATCCCAGACAAGACTGTGAGTGAAGCAAAGAATGAAGTCATATTCCAATTTGAACCCTTTATTTATATATTTTTTTTACATAAATTTCTATTTATGCAGTTTTCTAGTGGATGTTGCTATGGATAATATGTCTTTCCGTGGTAACAATTGAGGTCAACAACACTTAACGATTGTAGTTTAAAGTTTGCGTTAGCATTTATGTATTTTTCTTATCAGTTATGAAAAATTCAGGACATTTAAGCTCTTAAACTGCAATATTCTGCAAATGAAAACTCCGTTTCCAAGGAAAAAAACGGTTGCTATGGTGATAAAACTAAAAAAAATCCCACACATTTTTCTATTAAATTTGGTAAAGTAGTATCCAAACTTCATAACTACAGTGCTAACTATTCTGTACACATTTGCACTTTTCTGAAAAACACCAGAGAAAATGTGGTAATTCAGCCAAAATCCAATTTTCAGAAAAGTTGAAAATATGCATTTTTTCACAAAATTTTACAAAAAAATTACAAATTTGGTTGACATGCAATCTTCACTAAAATGAAGCTTAAACCAAGTTCTATCAATGTTACATATGAAAATTAATGAAAAATGCATTATTCTATTCATAATCAGGCTCTGAAATGTGGTGATTTAGCTGATTTTTGAAAGATTTTACAACGCTTAACAACCAAAAAATTGTGTGTCAGTTACCATGGCAACCACTTATATTTTCCCACTCAAAATTATTTTTTGAGCATTTATCATTTATTGCTTCTACTAGGCCAATTATAGATAAAATCTGAGAGACCCCATGTATCACATGTATAAGGCACACTGCCTGGTTCTTATAAAGAGCTGTACTTAACACCTACCTATAGTTTTTTTAGTAAAAATTATTTAGATTGGTCCACTTCATCTTTATAGAAAGTATGAAAAAAAGTTTAATTGTGGAACTGTGATTTTTTTCACGATAATAGCCCAAAAGTAGGTAAAAGTCGATAAAAAATTGGAAAATCATCAAATTTGGCCATTTTCAAAGGGCCATACCAAAAAAAGAAGCGAAACCACCATATCATTTTTTTTCACCAATTATTTTGCTACAGTCTTATTAACCCAAAAATCAGGTTAAGAATAAAGTTTTAATTCTAGAAATTTTTGGCTCCTCAGAGGTGTACATCCTTAAGTTATGACATTACATATATGTTAAACAAATTCATAACTTTTGCAGCTTGTCAATTAAGTGAAGAATTTTACTAGCTCTCAATGCTCACTTCCTTTTGAGTTGAAATACTATGTGAAAAAATAAAGGTAGAATCTTCAGAATGAAGAAGTAATAAGTTTAGATAACAGGTTACCTCATGTTTATCTTGAGTTTTATTTCAACCTACCTGTTTGTATGAAGGTTTGGCATCAACCACAACATCACCATAATGTGAACCAAATGGTGCATGATCAAATACAACTGGTAACAGAAAGGACAGCTGCTTGTCTAACAGATTAGGAGGATTAGGTCCAGGTGCTGCAGGTGTTCCCTAAATAAAGACAGAAGTAAGGTTTATTGCTGTTAGAGCCTTCTATATCTAAGTGTTTCAGGTGACAGTATGGCTTTCAACAATCAGTTTCACACAATATTTTGCATAGTATACACTTATAAATATTCGTTATTATACAATGACAAAAACATCAAAGTAAAGTATGGTCTTAACAGTAACTAATTATCTGGCAGATTTGAAAATCTTCTACACAGCACAACTCATCATAAAAGAGCTCCATACCAAATATAAAATATAAAAACCAGAAACAATGATCAGCATATACACATCATTCAGTTAACATGATAAACAAGAGGCTCTCAAGAGCCTGAATCACTCACCTTAATTTTTTTGGTTAAATCTCTCATCAATGATTATTTTGGCTTTTCAATTTATTTAAATGTTCTTTGAATCGTCCTATTTTCTTCAAAAGCAAAAAAAAAATTCATTTTCTCCTATGTTCTATTTTAGCCATAGGAGCTATGTTTCTTTTAAAACATACAAGGAAATAAAATATAAAATTTATACTACATACTCTGAAACTCATTTAGTCTAAGTTTGGCTGAAATTGCTACAGCAGTTTCAAAGGAGAAGATTTTTAAAGTAAGTCAACATGATGAACAAATTGTGAAAAAAAGTCTTTAAAGGGCAATAACTCCTTAAGGGATCAATTGACAATTTTGGTCAAATTGACTTATTTGTAGATCTTACTTTGCTTAACATTTTTGCTATAACAGTTTATCTGTATCTATAATAATGTTCAAGATAATAACCAAAAACTGCAAAATTTCTTTAAAATCATCAATTCAGGGGCATTACACCTGAAAAACCAGTTACCCAATTCAGCTGAAAATTTCAGGACAGGTAGACCTTGACATAATAAATACTTTAACTTCTTGTCTTATTTGCTCTCAATGCTGGAGTTTTTGAGATATAAGCCAAAACTGCATTTCACCCTGTGTTCTATTTTTAGCCATGACGGCCATGTTTTTTGACAAAATAGAAAATAAAACACAATTTTTTTTTATACACCCTACTGATCTTAAGTTGAAGTTTGGTTGAATTTGGTTGAGTAGTTTAAGAGAAGATGATTTTTTAAAGTTAGCAAATATGATGAACAAATTTTGAAAATTTTTCATTAAAGGACAATAACCCCTTAAGGGGTCAATTGACAATTTTGGTCATATTATCTTATTTGTAGATCTTACTTTGCTGATCATTTTTTCTGTTTACAGTTTATCTTTATCTATAATAATATTCAAGATAATGACCAAAAACTGCAAAATTTCCTTAAAATTACCAATTAAGTGGCAGCAACCCAACAATGGGTTGTTTGATTCCTCTGAAAATTTCAGGGTTGATAGATGAACATTTATACCTGAGTCAGATTTGCTCTAAATGCTTTCGTTTTTGAGATATAAGCCAAAAACTGCATTTGACCCCTATGTTCTATTTTTAGCAATGGCGACCATGTTTGTTGATAGATCAAAACTTCGGATACATTTATAAACTAAATACCCTAAGGAACATTCAGTTAAAGTTTGGAAGTATTTGGCCTAGTAGTTTCAGAGGAGAAGATTCTTGAAATAGTTTACAACTACAGACAACGACGACAGACGACGGACGCCAAGTGAAGGCATAAGCTCACTTGGCCCTTTGGGCCAGGTGAGCTAATAAAAGGCTAGACCTGTTTTATATATCATCTTTCTTGCAACAAAAACATTTGTGTTCAAATATGCAAGGGTATTTCTAAAACTTGAAGACAATATCTAATTCTATTATTAAGTGCAATTACAAACCTTAGCCATGGCTTCAGCTAATATCTCAAACTGTTGTATATATGCCTCTAATGTGTGTGGACCAAAAATAGTAGATCCTGCTTCATATCTCTGTGCCTGGAAAATAAAGTAAATATCATATGAACTTCAAAATCATAACGAAATTTTCTTTTTCTTTCGATTGCAGAGATTTGTTTCTTTGCTGGCAAGCTCATTAAATATTCTTAGAAAACATGAAGCAAAATACTAGCTCCATTTTTTTTAATTTCAATGTTTGACAAGTAAAAATTCTGTCAAGTTTCATTCCGACTACCTGAGAAGTTACATAATAGAAGACAAAAATGAAAAAAACTTTATGAAGATATAAACAGATAAAAAGTAATGACTAGAGTCAATACATTATGGAAAGGGTCAGCAATCTAAAACAGGAAAATAAAAGTATGACATACCTGATATTCTTCATATGTTGCAACATAATCAGCATAGTCATTAGATAGTCCTGCAATAACTGGAATGGTATCTGCTGGGAATCCGTTCATAACTAAGGTCTAAATAAAATAGTAAAAATGGATGTTGATTTGGATAGATCTTCACTATGCCAAAAGACTTATTGATAACTATTCCATTATACATTTACTGTCATTGAATTTGGAGGATCTTTTTGGGGCACAACAGGCTACATTTGAATAGAACTGAAGCATAAAACATATTTTAACTCTCCAGAATATTGTTGACACATTGTAATAATACCAGATACTTAGGAAATGTTTTAAATATGTGAAATAAAACTATCTATATTACATTAAAGAATCTTTTGGAGCAAATTTTACTGTCTTGATAATAATTTTAGATTATAATCCTTTTAAATTTGAAGGTTATCAAACAAATTATGTTTAACCCCATTAAATTCTTTATATGTCTGTCCCAAGTCAGGAGCTTGTAGTTTAGTGCTTGTTGTTAGTTAATGTCTGTCATATTTGTTTTCATAAATTGTTTTGATATAAATTAGCCATTACTTTTCAATTGGATTGTTCCTACTTTTCATGTCAGAGTCTTTTATGGCCAACCATATGGTATGGAGTTCTCTCTTTTTTGAATGATATATGGTTGCCTATAATTGCTTACATCCACTTAATTTGACCTTTGGTGGATAATCGTCTCACTGGCAATCATACACCATCTCCTTATTTTTAGATAACAAATAACATACCTTTTTCACGGCATCTCTAGTTCTTCTACCTGACATAGTTCTGTAAACAAAAATTGTAATTATAATACTAACTTGCTTGAAAGGAGGTTATTATTATTGTAAGTGAATTTATGTTTTGACAATACCATAGCTAGTTAAAATGGACAAGAATGGTCAAGGGCCATTATGATGAATAAAGTGTCTTGGATTTTTAAAGGAGTAGGGGCAATAAGGCCCTTATTTGGCCCAGAAAATACTGCAAATTTAAAAGTTATCATACATATTCTTAAATAACTGAAAACTTGACTAAGGTATAAGGTACTAAGAAAAACAAAACAAATTTGACATTGAACAAGTTACCATTGCAACAAAGCATGGCTTAATTTGCATATTGTGTTAAATTTCGTCATTTTCCTTGTTTTTTCATCAAATTTAAAGTATATTTTAGATTGAAAAAGTATGTGCGCACCCAAGAAACAACTTTATATTTGGTGAGATTATGCCAATAGTTATAATAAAGCTTCTGTTACATTATTTTGTTGTTTCTTGGCTGCACAGGATGTTTCCACAACGGAAATAAAGATAGAAAACTGCATATATTCTGTATTTTTTCATCGTTTTTGTGAAAACAGTACATATAATGACGTAATTGTGACGTCATTAGATAAAAATCTTTATGTTTTACATGTATATTTCTTGACTCCATGCATTTCTAAACATTATGTGACAATTTGAAATGGTTATCAAACATTTTATTTTCTTGGGCCAAAACTAGGCCTTAATGCCCCTACTCCTTTATTTGTTTATTGTCAAAATGTGCATTTGGTGTAGACTTGTAGACAAATTGGTACCGTTGTTGACCATCCCATTTCTTCTGATACACCTTTGAGTAATGATCTCTTGAAGTAATTCGGCTATTATGTAAAAAGAAATTTATGTGTAGGTTTAAACTTCTTACGTAAATTCTGCTGGAACAGCAATTAAAGCTAACTGCCCAATCCTCAATAATTGAACGTCTACAATTTCTGGTTCCCACATGTACGGAGATGACATCTATTAATGATAAAGCAAAACAAACATAGTAATAGGGTAGACGATTTAAATGTGTAAACATTGTAAAGACCTCTATATCATTATACACATTTTGATTGGTTCATTGTTTCGAGTAATACAATAATACTTCAGGTTTGACTTTCTTTTCTTACCCATCAGTATCTGATAATGTAAAAAATATTCCATGAAAGTAGCCAGTATATATGGAAAAGAAATTTTAGAACATTTGTTATGACCTTTGACCTAAGATGAATATATTTTTAGGTGTCTTATTCATTATATAACTCTTTAAGTGTTGAGGTCTATACATCATTGGTTTTTAAAATGTTTAATTTGAGCTTTCTTGATTAAAGTAAACCCAGAAAAGATGTTTTAATCCTAGTTCTCATCTTTCCTACTAAACTGTTAGAACTATGGGCAAACTAACGTAAGGGTACCCAAATTGCACCGAGTACCCAAATTGCAACTGTTTAAAAAAAATAGCAACGATAATCTTTATACAAGATTTCCTAGAGATGAACAATTTGTATTTTAATGATTTGATACTATGCACGTCTTTCAACATATTTAGATGTACACATAACGTTCACAGTATTTATCAACAGATGGAATGTTTACTGAAAAAGCAAAATGTACGAAAACGTCACCATGCGACGTCATCAAAAACGTCATCTTTTTAAAATTAGCAAATACAATATATTATGAGTATCTATTTCGTAAAATATGAAGAGTAAGCATGGACTTATATCCAATTGTTCCAAAGATTTGAAAAAAACAAGTGAAACTGCGAGCTACGGTATAGCTGACTTATATAAATCCTGAAATCAAATTTCAGAAATCCTTGTATTGTAGTTCCTGAGAAAAATGTGACGAAAATTTTCAACTTGGCTATCATGTGTAAAATCATACAAATGTTCGGTAAACAGGAAGTTGTCAAGTGATCAATCTGAAAACGCATCACACGGTATAGCTGACTTATATAAATCCTGAAACCAAATTTCAGAAATCATTGTATTGTAGTTCCTGAGAAAAATATGACAAAAATTTTCAACTTGGCTATCATGTGTAAAATCATACAAGTGTTCAGTTAACAGGAAGTTGTGAAGTGATCAATCTGAAAACGCATCACATGGTATAGCTGACTTATATAAATCCTGAAACTAAATTTCAGAAATCCTTGTATTGTAGTTCCTGAGAAAAATGTGACAAAAATTTTCAACTTGGCTATCATATGTAAAATCATACAAGTGTTTGGTAAACAGAAAGTTGTCAAGTGATCAATCTGAAAACGCATCACACGGTATGGCTGACATATATAAATGTTGATACCAAATTACAGAAAGGGTGGATATGTAGTTCCTGAGAAAAATGTGACGAAAGTTTCATGTGACGGACTGACTGACGGATGGACAGACAATGATCACACGGTATGGCTGACATATATAAATGTTGATACCAAATTACAGAAAGGGTGGATGTGTAGTTCCTGAGAAAAATGTGACGAAAGTTTCATGGAACGACTGACTGACGGACGGACGAACTGACAGACAGACATAGGTTAAACAGTATACCCCCCTTTTTTAAAGCGGGGGTATAATTTAACAAAAGCTCAGTTATTAGACTTTTGACGATGTGAACTTAAGCATGGATGCAATTTGGGTACTCCTCATTACAGAATCCTGGATAGTTTGGAGGTTGATTCAAACCCATTTTTTGATGACTCAATATGAATTTGAAATTAAATTGGTGTACCTATACAATAAAGAAGGTTAGGGCTACAAAATAAACACAGTATGGACATTTTTTTCTTGATCATAAAAAAACGTAGGTGAAAAAACTGTCAAAATAGGTGCAATTTGGGTACCGTCACGTTATATGCAATTATGCGAAGCTCACAAATGAAATGGCAAAGTCTGTATATTGAAACTGAGATGTCTGGTTTGCTACATTTTCTTAAATTTTAGTTTTCAATTTTATTGAGTTATATTGACTTCAAAATTTGATATGTTACCTGCCTTTTCCTCTCTACTTTATAAAAGTTTAACTTTTATTATCAGACATATACTAGTACTCACCTCTCCAGTATCCAGCAGTATAGGTTTTGGTTTGTGACATGCTATCTGTTCAGCTGTTGGTGCTTTTAGGAAACTACTTATTAAGTTCCAGAATGGGTTGGTTGAGTTGGATCCTAAGTAAGATACAAAAAATATGTTTTACATTAAATTACATAATCCCAAAATCTAAGCACCTATATTGCAATCTTTTTACCTTGAAATTGTTGTTGATGAAGTTCACACCTTGATTTAGTTTATATTGATATTGCATCTTATTCAAATCAAATTTTCTTAAACCTAAAAAAATATCACAAAATATCGGCAAACTATGAACATTATATCCTACCATAACATTTATTGTGCGGTTGACATCTTTCAGACTTTTATCTTAACATTTCTTAATAATTAATTTCCTTTAAATGATTTTCTTAAAATCTGCTGCATGTTTTTTACCTTGTTCAAAATTGAATGCCCCTGGACCATCAGTTGTTCCTGCAGCAAAGCTGTATCCCATGGCAGGTTTACATGTTTTTACCTGTAATAAGATGTACAGGGGTACAGGGCATGTTTAATGGTCTAAAATTAGTACAATACATTTCATAATATATATTCTTCTTACTGTTATATATATATTTATTTCTAGTGTGTGATTCCTGAATTCATGCAGTTATGATTTAAAAAAGTACTGTCACTATTTTAAATAGTTGTAAATGGGTGTTTTCATGACATTCATTTTCAAATAGAAGTACATGCTTTATGCTAAAAAAAAGAACTTTGAGTTATTACAAACCTTAGTTGTAGCATTCAGCTGCACCTCAACTTTTGTCATATCTACATAAGAATGGCGGAAATCAACTGGACCTGTCAACATTGTTTTGGCAGAATCATATAGTTCCTGTAAGAAATGAAGCACATTTGATACAATTTTATTCTATTTGAATTAAAAAATATAACCAGGAACATTTAGAATGTTCCTAGATATTAGTTTCACACATTTAAAGATTACCTCGTAATGCCAAATGGAAAAAATTAACAGGATTATCTCCCCTGTTATATGTAGGACCAAATTTTTAATTCCTTTCAGCAGATTCTAAATTTCCGTATTACAACTGTGCAAAGATTCATCAACATCTGTCAAGCCAGTTAGGAGTTTTGAGAGACAATTATCACATATTGCAATATTGGTAAATTTTATTATTTCCCCTTAAACATTTAGGATCAGAACTATATTCTTCTGTGAACATCCACGGTTATTGAACTATAACTGTATAAATTTCATCAATATCTGTCTAGACATTAAGTAGTAAATGCACTTATAAGGCTCATGGACATACAGACAGATAGTAGAGTGATTCTTTATAATATCCCCCCCTTCCTTCCAAAGTTAATTGGCATGGAATAATAATTAAGAAATATTTGATGCCATCTATACCTTATTGTAGTTTCAACATGGGTATGCATTATATTCGTGATTATTTTTGCCAGAGCGATAGCGAGGGCTAAAATAACGTGAATATAATGTCTACCCATGTTAAAACTACAATAAAGTATAGCTGGCATCAATTATTTCGATTCTGATTAGGACAAATAAGATAATTTCTATGTTCGCTGTGTATAAGTGTACACTATTTGTGTAGGCTCTTCCATCAACCTCCCTGTCGATTAAAATGGATTGGAAACATTAGTGGTATAATGGTAATTACGCCTATTTTTTTACTAGGAGAATGGGTTTCGATTCCCTACTATCAGAAATATGAAACAATTTTGTTATTTCAGTACAACAGTAATAATAACCTATACTTTATTTAAATTTTATTACGCCTATTTTTTACTAGGAGAATGGGTTTTCGATTCCCTGCTATCAGAAATATGAAACAGTTTTGTTATTTCAGTACAACAGTAATAATAACCTATACTTTATTTTATATTTTATCGTCGGAACATATGTTTCAATGAAATTATTATATACAATGACACGCCTTTTTAACAGGATAGATGAAACCTGTTTTTCAGAGGGAGTTTTTTTAAGTAAGAACAGCGAACATGAACGTTGCGGAATATTTGTCAAATATGTCAGTTTCGAATTGTAACACATTGTTGTCATTTTCAAAGTATTAGTAACAAAATGTGTATCATTTTAGTGTTTGAAAGTGTTTTAATTTAATGAAATACATCAAACGTATACCAATTTGATAAAAAATCATTTTTCTGCCGTAGTCAATATACGCATGTGCAAAATAATTTTATTGCATAATAAAGCATCGGTTTGTTAACAAAGCTAAAGAAGCATGTCATATTAGAATTTATATATAAAATCAACATATCTGTTAAGATATTAAAAAACATTACTAGTAATTGAGTCTTTACATAACATGCTCTGCACCTGAAGCTGATAGACAGATATTTTTTACATTATTCTGTGACATGAATTTGTAAAGTCCAATTTAACAGATTGTTACAATCAATCACAATGTGACACAATTGTTAAAACTTAGTCAACTAACTTACCAATGCCTTTTTATATTGGTTTTCTGCAATGATTTTTGTACTTTCAAACATATCTTTTCCTGGTCCAAAAGCTACACACATTTCATTCTGAAATATATTGTATAATTTTACCATAAAGAAATAGTGAAAATATCATTTAAAACATTGCTATCCCAAGATTCCTTGTCGACATGTTTTAAAAAATCAAGAATATGTATTATAAACACTACTAAAACATGTTAAATAAGAAAATGAAATTAGAAATGAATAATGAGACACTTACCCTGCCATTACATGTACTGTGGGGTGAGTCACATGGTTTCCCTGTATCTAAACACCTGGGACCAGCTGTATTTGGAGAAACATCACCTTCATTAGCTTGAGCAAAGGCAGCAACAAATTTACCATTTGCCTGTATTAAAAATAAGAAGAAATATGAATTGCAGAAACTAAAACTTTTTAATTCTAGCATGGAGTATTTTTAATCAACCTTAATTTTATTAAGACTGGGCAAGCAATTATTGGAAAAAAGAAATTGATTTTAATGGTTGTTATAATTGTATTTCTTACAAATGATGGGAAGGCTCCTCCATTCTTGTTCATCTCAAACAGTTGTTCTGCATATCCTTTGTTATCACTGCTGATTAAATGGTTGGTGTTATTCATACTCGTACAATGAACTGCAAACCAACTAAAAAAAATATATATAATTAAATATCTGCTATAACAACTAATGTATGTTCAGAGTAATGGAAAAATATCCAAAAATATAAAAATATGAATGATAAGACCAGCACATGATATGATTAAACATGTTTCTTATAAAATTGTGGTGTCTTTGATGTCAAAACTTACCAAAGTATAACTATCAGTAACAGTAACTCTTTTTCATTGCAAATATAAATGCAAATAAACTTTGTGTGATATGAACAAAATTGCAATGGTATAGTGAAATGTTCCTTGCTGCTGCGTAAATGACGAATAAAATCTATCTGTATTACCTTATCATTCCAATGTCCTTCTCTTCAGCATCAACAAGTTTAAGTACAGTCATATTCTTATCTACATCATGCTTATATCTGAAAGAAAAGTTTTCAATCAAGTCCTCTAACATAACTAGACCCATAAATATTTTGATATACATTGTATTATAAAACAAGACATGTTTACAGTATCAAATATAATTCTTAAAACTAAATTTTTCATTGACTGTTTCTTTAAAAATATAAATGCTACATGTATAATTAATACAAATTTCAGATGCAATTTTGTAATAGCTAAATGCAATAAAAAATCTTTAAAATCAAACATATCAATTAATTAAAGAATATTCAGTTATCAAGCTCAAAGTTCTAATTTTAGACAGTAAATTGTCTAAAACAAATCTACACTTTTGTATGGCCTTGACCTTAGATTGTTGTTGGAGATCAATTGGACTTGTTTTGAAGGTATTCACTTTGTAACAAATCAAAATTTAAAAATAATTTGATAAAAATCAATGAATCTTCTTTAATTTCTAATTAATTTCTAATGTACCAGTAAAATTCAGTAACAATGTAGAACCCTTCCTTACCTGGCTCTTTCTTCTGGTGGGTTGTACAAATAAGATGTAGGACTCCTGTTTATATTACTCTCCAACAATTCTCCACTGTTTACATAGATATTCCCTGGCTTCTGGTTACTGTGAGCCCTATCTATGCTCTATTAAATGTAAAATCAAATCTTTGTAAAATTTTATTATATAGGAATATCTTATATAAATCCAACTAAACCATAGCAAAACAATCTTGGAAATACACTTTGTTGAAATGTAAAATGCAATGGGCATTGTTAAAATGTTACAGAAGACCTTTAACTCTTTGAACTTATTTATTTCTTCACCATACAAACTGCAGAAATCACAGAGATGAACATAATCATTTTTAAATCTAAATGTATTAGTATTTATGATTATCACATTACTACAAAATTGGTTAAAATATTAACATTGACACATCATACATGTATACAAAAGCAATAATTTCATAATTATCTTATTGGTGTCCACTGTCTTGAGCAAATAATATTTCGTAAAGATCATCTGTTTAAATGAACTTACCATAATAATTCCTGTTACCAAAGCATCAAAAGACTCTTTAACAAAACCAAGAGATGTAATATCATACAGAAGATATTGATGGAATCCACCTGGTCCAGAATGTGTGTGTGTACCACTGATACATAAATTTCTTTCAGTATATAGGTTACCATACTTAGATTTTAATCGTTTTACTATCTGAAATCAAATAATTTACAAATAGCATAATAAATGATAATAACTAGATGAAAATACACTGTAGATGTAACCCTCAAATATAAAATATATGTAGACCAATAAGATTTCAATTCTTTGTCCATAATGTTAAAATGCAAAATATGCATGATATAAACTCCTACACTGACACGAACTTTTCAAAAGCAGATTTTTTTTTTACTTTTACTACCCTAAAGTCAATGGAAAGCTATTTATAACAGTAATAATCTCTTCAGTTTCCATACTGAAACTTTACTCCTTATATGATGCTTGTTCCAGCCAATAGTTTGACAGACAGAAAAAGATACATGGTTGATATACTGATGCATAATTAAAGGCAAATTAAAGATGAAAAAGTTTAATACAAAATAATTGAAAAGAGAAACCAAACAGTCTATTCAAAACAACTTCATGTAAAAATGTGGCATATCAGAAACCAATGACAATCACTTCCTAAAAAAAAGTCAAACAATATTCAATTCTTACCTCTAACTTTAAGCCTTGAGATTGCATGCATGAATCTGTATTGACAAATACTATGCGACTGCTGTTCTTTATATCTGAGATGATAAATGCTCTGCTGTACTGTCTCAGATGTATTCCATGTGTGGTTTGTGCTGGGTTGGCATACCCCATCTAAATCATTAAAGGTAAATCTGATAGATATACTTGAGACAGTTATGTGCAATAAGAAAACAAACAGTTTAACCCTGCAGTATGGTCAAGCATGTGCTGTCCTAAGTCAGAAACTTATATGTATGTACATGTATTCAGTGGTTTATTTTTATCATAATTTGATTAAGGAATGACTGTAATATTTTTTTCTGTCTATGAAGAAATAACATAAAAAATTTGTTGCACACTGAATAACGTCAGGGTCACATGACTAAGTTATGTCTATGGGCTCATAACAAAATTATGTCAGCCAATCAGAAGACGTGTTACATCCAAAATTAAATTATTCTGTTTTATGTTTTTGTTGTTGGTGCCAAAATTAAAAATTATTCACATATTTTTATTTATCAAACTTGGGATGCTTTAGATATCACATTGGTACAATTCAAACTAAAAGCAGTTTTACCCAGTTTCAAATTTAAAATGTCCATGATGGAAAAGAGTGTGTTTTACCCAAAATCATCTTTGAGAGAAGGGTACTGGATCATAAACCTTGGAGGGCAAAGATGTACCCAATATATGATTATACACAACTATTTACAGTTAACATCTTTTTATAGTGTTGAAGACTGTTAATATTTTGTTGGTCTCTGGGATGCTCTCAGATTAATGTACATGTATACAATACCCCATATGTTTTTTTATCTAATCTGAATTGATTTCTTGTTTTCATATACAAAAAGAAGATGTGGTATGATTGCCAATGAGACAACTCTCCACAAAAGACCAAAATGACACAGGAATTAAGAACTACAGGTCACTTAAAGGCCTTCAACAATGAGCAAAGCCCAAAACGCATAGTCAGCTATAAAAAGCGCGTCTCTATTATATTATCTCTTTTGTTTTGATACCATTGCAGTTTTAAATTTTCATAATTCACAGGGCCAATGATTTGTATCTTACTATACAAATACTTGACATGACTACGGAAGGGGTCATAAACCTGAATACCAAAATTTGTCATGCACCAATGATTAATTTTCATGAAATTATGTGATTTTTTTTTAAAATTCAACTAAAATTTGACACATACAACACATAAATGACATTCAGTTCAGACAAAAAATTAACTAGATGATAACAGGCACTTCAAAAACATATGACTCCCATCTATTTTTTTCATCTACATGTATACATGTTGTTTCATACCATGTCAACTTCTGCAGCTGGTCCTGTAATATCTGAAATTCCTGTGCCTATAATATAATTGGCATCAGCATTACAGCATACTGTTGCTGCAAGCAGTAAAACCACATATGCATACATCATTTTACTCAAACAATAACAGTCTTCGCCAAACAACTGCCCCAAACAACTGGCCATCATCACGCGATTGACGACTGGTTCAATAATTGATAGTTTGTCTACGTCAGATCTAATGCAAATGATTGCAGTGGCAGTTACCAGTCTTGATTGTAAATTGTGAACGGATCTGGATTTGAAGCGAAATGATTCCGTGAAAAGTGTCTTCTTTGACGTCCGCGTTGAAGACAGTGGCTATCTATCTACTATAATTTTTGTCCAAAACACAACAAGGGAGAAATCGTCATTTGAGGGCTATAACTCCTCTAAGACGACATCTAACGATATTATATGTGCTGAACAATTTGGAGATCTTGTCAGCTTGCTGATAAAATCTGCGTTTTCCAGTTTCTATCTTTTTATCAAAGTTTCTTAAGGATTATGTACCCTTCTGTTGACTCAATGCTTTAACATACGGAAATTTTATGGAAAATCAACAGCCTTTTCCCTTGAAATCTCATCTTTAAAAATCCGTTGCTTGATAGATAGAGGATTATTGCATGCAATCAGCTAGCAATGATTTCCTTTACAAAGTTTATATATTTGAATATTGGTGAAATCAAATATAAATATGGACCAATGCAAGTACACCTTTTAGGATGCGCTCAACTTTCGTGACTCAGCAAGAAGTATTTTTTAATTTAAAGGTTGTTAAGAAAGTTTTGCCAACAATAAACGCTATAGCACATCATAGAAAAACAAGTTATAGTCATCAATGTTCTGAATTTTATAAAAAAAATTCTCTGTATTAAAGTCTGTGGATTTTCTAAAAAAAAAATGGTTTTATTTGCCACAAAATCCCCCTTTTCTACTTCACGCATTGAAACAATGAATAATAATGCATTGCACTAAGTTTCCCATTAGTATATGTACACAATGGCCCATCTCTACTATTAATTTAATTACTATTGCAGTTTTAAAAATTTCGATATAACATGGCTACAGAAGGGGTCATAAACCTTGATTGACATAGATTGTCAATCAAGTTTCTTTCGAATTCGGTGGTCATCTCCGGGCAATCCGGTTTCCTACACCAATAAAAACTGACAGCCACGAAATAGCACCATAGTGTTGAGAGTGGTGTTAAATATCAATGAATATATCAATCTATCACAGTTTTCGAGGTAACAGACAAAAACAATCTATAGTGGTGAAAATCATGTTAGTTTGGTACTAGTATTTAAGGTGCTGGAAGTCTATCTATTATAGTTTTCAAGACGATAGGTAAATTTGGAAGAACAAAACCGAATCCTTTAAGGAAGGAATAACTTATATGAATAGTTATCGGACAGCTCAACATTTTGAACATGTTAGTTAAAGTTTTTTTCTATACAAAGCCGAACAATAAACAAAACTTGCATGTTACCCCATGTATTATTATCAGTCATGTCAGTTGGAAGGCGGGATCAACGCACATATCTTTTTAACAATATACCAGAATAGTAGTTGTGGCCAAGTTTCAATTTGGCTCAGTAGTACATAGAAGATTTTCGTTTATTGACGACGAAGGAGAACTACGACTTACCGGACCATGATACCCCGGACGGCGAACGCCAAGTGATGAGAATAGCTTACTAGTATCAAGGATGTGTATAGTTTGTCTAACTACACAAATCCTTGCTAATATTGATTGGCCCTATTGACAGGTTGCATGCACCAAATCTCTCATTACCAATAAAAAAAGTAATAACAAATTAAATAAGTGGTTAGGAGTTTAAAAATTCGTTTTAACGATAAAGATGTCTTTTTAGGTTTATTTAGATTTCAAGTGGGTTTTAAACGATTGGCATCTGTATTATATGTGTATGCCATGTGAATAAACATATTAAGTTCACTTAAAATGTGAAAAGATATAGAGCAATCAACTGTGAATAAGTCGAAGAAAACAGACAACACCATGACCTGAAAAAAATAAAGAAGAGGGAAAATGAAATTTAACACAATTTCCGCAGAAACCGAGGGATAAAATCAACCAGAAGGTCAGCGATTTCTAATATTTCTAATCCAATTATTGATACCCTCGACCGTGTTGCTCACTTATAAAACTGACGTTGATCAGGTATAGCAGCTAGAATATTTCTTATCGTAAAAAGCAGATTTGGCGAATGTCTGTTGTCAAACATCAAGACATAACCGATTCATAAACCATTTGTACAAATATATTATTCCGCACTCAATTTTTTACAAACATGTTATTTTGAAATGAGAACTCTACAACTGTATCTTAAATAACGTTCCGTTCAAGAGCTTCCTTGTAAGTTGTAACTGTCATAATTGTACTGACATGATTTATAACAAACTTTTCTAAAATTGCCTGTTTATAAATTTTGAAATAATAAAGTAGCTAATTTAAGATTTCAACTCCCTCAGAGAAAGTTGACTTTAGGTGGATTTGACTATATTTTCAGATACTTCTTGGCATAAAGCTTCTCATGTATCGATACTTATACATCCTCGGCTTTCAAATATTAGGCCTTGTTAAACCAGAAAATCGCTTCCGAGGCATGAGCTATTTGATATTGTAACCAGACACCGAGTTCACGCAAAATGGTGTATATATGTCTTCCATAAGAAATTGATACTAAAATGTTATTGCATAGAAAGAGATGGTTCACAATTGCCAAAAAAACGGATCTTTGTAAAAATTATAATTTGTACAAAAATAGTGTACACATCATAATTTGTATTTTGACTTTGTATAAATTGTAATTTGTACAAAAAGTGCTTGTACAAATTACAACATTAAACAACTGTCATACAAATGGCCGTATAAGCTAGAAAGAAAGCGACACTAAACCCTCCATGTTCTAAGGAATGCCTATGCCAGATCAGGAATCTGTCAGTTGCTTTTCTGACTTTTTTATTAATGTTTTTTTTCCATTTTTCGCACACAAAAACGCAAGGATCATTGCCTAACAGATATGACTATGCATAAAACTAAATAGAAATCAGATCATCTTTAAAAATTACATAAAATATAAGCAGAATGGACAACGGACTGTTTTTGTTATATGAAAACTAGTCGGTTTAGTATTAATATCAAAAATCAGACCTGCTGGCATTGAACCATCAATCTAGCAATTCACAAAAAAAAAACACCAAATCGCCTGCACTGTAGCCGTCCCGCTAGACCACACGACCACCATATACAAAACCTTCGTCTCAGGCGCACCTCTAGAAAGTAACAAAAAAAGAATTCTGTGAGTAGGCTAAATACATCTAGCTGAACTGCGATTAGAAATGAGAAATTCACTATTTGTGATTTGTCTTTTAGTCCTCAGTCCTCCTATTTTTGCTGCTTGAATTTTTAATAAAAGTTTTAAAATCTGACAGCTTTTTTATTTTAATTATTCACATTTTTATCATCAAGTATACAGTAACTACGAACATTGGTAATATTCCAATCATCAAAAATAATCTAAACCCGCTTTACAATATTTACTGATTTAGACTAAGTATTCATCAATTGCGTTTGAATATCGGAAAAAGAAATCAAAAGAAAAATATATCCCCAGCTTAAGTTCACCCCTTTTTGGTAGAAATAATCGAACAACACTTAGTCTCATGTTTAATTTAACCTTATTCAGTTTGCTAGTAAAGTTGCATTTTCTAAAGTAGAAATGAATTGGGACTGGTGTATATATGGTATTCATTTATAACATAGCAAACATGGCTTAATTTGTGACGCAAAACAAACTTTTTCATGTCTATTGGAATGATTGTTGAAATCCTTCTATGAATACTAATGCTATGATATCGTATATTTGTACTTATGAACCTATATCATGTTGAAACTTTGAAATACTTGCGAATGGAATGGTGCTACTTAATTGTTTTTGTTTTATTGTTATTCACGTGTAAACTGTGATCTTTTGATGAATCTTTAATAGATATAATACCTTCATGTTGGACTTTGATCAATACGTTTTCCTAATTGAACTAGAGAAATAAAACAGACATGCCAAATTTCCTTTAATTAAATGGTTTAGTTAAAAATACATCTTCTAGAAGGATGAACGTAAAATGAAACTGAGGGGAATCCAAGGAGATCCGTTTTTTTTACATTTCAGATAAAAAATTTAAAACTGTACTCTAAAAACATATACCTAGAAATTATTGCAAATCATATTTAAATTTAACTAAATAATATTAATATTAAACGAACCTGCACCTTAATTGAAAATCTTTCATTTATTTTCAAATCACCAGTACAAACATTTGTTATTGTATAAAGTACTTAAATAAAAATAGCATGCCAATAAATACCTTATCATTCAACATCATTATTTGATTAATCTTAATACATCTGGACAAATCACTCATTTTGGGGGTGACAAAATGCATTATGCGATACCAGTATGTTATTAATAGATTCTTCAATTATATTAATTAATTGTGCTATTTGTTGTATTTAACAATATTTATGATATGTGTTATGATGGACAGCCGGTTATTTGTGATACTATCTGCCGAGATGACAAGGTTTGACGTTGTTGTTTTCTATACTTAGTTGCAATCATATCTATACGTTGTATACATCTGACGGAGCATAGCACTGCACTTCTCTTAGTTCTGACTTTCTGAATATCAGTCAAACATCACAGACTGTGTTTGATATCTGATTAATTACCGAAAGAAATTATGAAAATGTTCACAAATACTGAGGATTCACAAAATAGTCTGGAACAAAAAGACCGTCGCTGTTTGAAAACAATAATATGTGTGAATAGTTTTTTTGTTTAATGTAAATGGCTAATTTGGTAGATTTGGGACGCATTCGCGCTTTAAATTCAACAGAATCTGGAAGTAATAGTTCTTTAGGATTATCAGTGACAACACAAAATGAAATTGTTGACCCGTTCTCGGGATATAATAATAATGTAACGATGACAGGCCTGGCCTTGTCACCCGAGGCGGCTGGGATATTTATTGTGTTATACTCAGTAACAACGTTACTTGCAATAGTAGGGAATATACTAGCGATTGTTGTATTTACAAAGGGAAGAAAATGTCGCACCGACTTACGTCCCTTTTTGCTCAATCTTGCGGTTGCTGATCTGATCATGGCAATATTCTGTATTCCATTTACTTTTGTTACAAAGTTGTTACAAAGATGGGTATTTTCTCCGCCAATGTGTCCAATTGTATTGTTTTTACAACTTACTGCAGTTACTGCAAGTGTTTTTACGAACACTGCCATTGGAATAGATAGATTTTATGCCGTTGCGTTTCCATTGAAATCCAGAATAATTTCTCAAAGACACACAATTATGATTGCAGTCATTTGGATAGTATCTATAACGTTTAATGTTGTCCAGTTTAAAGTCGTTCAAGCCCGACACAATAATTTAACTCAAATACTGGAATGTGTAGAAGACTGGAATGACAATACTTTATACACACGTAGAGCTTATACTTTATTCATTTTATTTATAACTTTGATAATTCCACTGGCCACTCTAAGTGTGACTTACAGTATCGTTGGGTGTATTCTATGGAGAAGAAAAATGCCAGGTCAGGTCAACGAGGCCAGAGACCAGCAACATAACAAGGCAACAAGACAGGTACTTATAACGATCAGTTTTATCATCTTCATTTAACTAGATACAACAACTGGCAAAAAAAGTCGGGGAAAAAACCCCAACACAACGAAAGATGACAAAAGAAGCCCACAAAACACAACCGTGGCATAGAAAACACAAGATGGAACAACATTAACCCTTTAAAACTTGGTGTTGTTGTTTAGAATATTATGGTATTAGAGATGTCTTTTCGTATTTTATTCGTCGATACTCAAAACGTTTTATTTGGTCCTTAACATACCGTTATGAAAATCAGTAAGACAATATGATATGATTGCAAATGAGACAACTCGCCAAATGAGATAAAATTACATACATATAGAAGCATCTATAGGTCACTGCACGACCCCTGAAACTGATGAGCCAATTCTATACAGCATAGCAAGCTATACATTTGAGAACGCAATATGTCAAATGTTTTACATTTTTAGCGAGAAAATTAAACTAACAAATCAACTCATCATAGATACCAGGATTGAAAATTTTGTATATGCGCCAGACGAGCGTTTCGTCTACAAAGTAGATACTCATCAGTGACGCTCGAATGAAAAAAAGAGTTAAAAAGGCCAAATAGAGTACGAAGTTGTAAAGCAATGAGGACCAAACATTCCTAAAAGTTTTGTCAAATACAGCTAAGGAAATTAAATACTGAGGTCAATACTACCATAGCGTTGACATGATTTAAAAATTTTAAAATGAAATCTAGTCAGATACTCATTAAAATGATTGTTGGTATTTGAATTGCACTTTTTGCATATATTTTGGCCCAATGATAAACTTTCGTTGTTTTTTTAACATTCATATGACAAAATAAAGATATAGCAAAAGTTGTCAGTGCAGTTGTCCGCCATATATCTGAATAAGACCACCAGAAGACTATTTCTCGTCACTGAACTATGAACTTATATACTACGTACACATCACAAATAACAGCAAATTACGATTATACAATGTATATGAGTTCCGAGTAGTTTGACTTATTACTCACATTTGCTTAAAACTATATATATATTTATTTAAAAATTAATCGTTTCAACTGACTTCTAGGATAGTTTTAAGAAAACCCGCTTCAATCTGATTTTTGGTAGGGACAATTCAATAAAAAAAAACAGACGTGTGGAATAACACCGAAATCCCAAGTCAGGAGCCTCTGGCCTTTGTTAGTCTTGTATTATTTTAATTTAAGTTTCTTGTGTACAATTTGGAAATTAGTATGGCGTTCATTTTCACTGAACTAGTACATATTTGTTTTGGGTCCAGCTGAAGGACGCCTCCGGGTGCTGGAATTTCTCGCTACATTGAAGACCTGTTGGTGACCTTCTGTTGTTGTTTTTTCTATGTTCGGGTTGTTGTCTCTCTGACAGATTCCCCATTTCCATTATCATTTTAAGTATGAACATTAGCACTACAGGTCGTTAGAACAGAGAGGATAACGGGTGGTAACTCGTAAGTCTACCTATGTAAAACATACTTTGGAGGTAAATTCCTCGTTATATCCATCCATCCATACCCCAATTCCACCTCGAGCTGACGTTTCTATAACCATTCCTTCGGTTGCAAAACATTGCTGTGTCTCGTACATTCGTAAAGAATGATAAATCATCAATAATTGCATTAACACCAAGATGTAATTAAATTAAACTGAATGCACTGCATCTATATGTATATATAGGTAATAAAATACATTGGCCTATAATGGTTTACTTATATTGTTATTTGGATGCCATCATGGAGAGTTGTCTCGTTGGCACTCATTCCACATCTTCTAATATCTATCTACCAATTGATTGATTGATGTTAGTTGCTTAACGTTCAGTGGCAAATATTTCATGCATATTCAGGACGACAATAACATGTGATCAGATCGGTAAAAGCATTCCTCCTATCTTATTGAAAACTATATTTATAAGAATACCTTTGTGTAAATTAGATACAGTCATTCAGACCAAGGTCTACTTCTAGGTGTATTTAACACTTTTTTGTGAATAGCACAGTTCAGAAAGAAAACAACTTCAATATCCAACACATGAAGTTATCTTTAAAGCATTATCTTTTATTAACCTACCAGCTGAAGAACTTAATAAAAATGCAATACAATTGCTGTTTTACCATAGACATATAGAGATAAGATTTTTTATTAGTATCTGGTGTTCAAAAAATGTATCCAATTTTTTACATGAATTAATATCGCCATCAGAAAATAAAAGAAATTCGACTATACTGAATGTTCATAGAAACGCAACACATTAAATAATCAAGAATGCTCTTTCAATGCATACCTCAAATATTTTGATTTTGTTACTCCGACATGTAGTAGTTGTTTGTTGGTTTTTAGAACCTTGCAATTATTCATACAGAGTCAAAATCAAAACACTCAAAATGCAAATGTCATCAAACTTGACCAAATGCATTTTATCAAAATTGCCTATATGCTTTAATTTTTTTTTTATAAACTTTGCTTTATGGATTTATTTTAATAGAAATTGCAATCCGAAGTCTTAATTTCATTGAATTTTGTTGAAAATGTTGAATTTGTAAACGTTAAAAACGAAAAGCTCTGAAAATCAAAGAAAATCTTCTGCAAGCGTATCGTAGGAAGTCTTCAAATTCGAGCGTTATCGCTCAACTTGCGAGGAAAATGTGTATGTTTGGATTTTTATTAAATGGAGAAATGCATATACATAGGTTGTGTTTTTATCAGCAATAAGTCACATACATGCATAAGAATTATTTTTATTTGCAATTTACAAATCTAAGTAAAATTAAATTCTTAAACTTGAAGATTCTTGTCATTCAGAAAAATGTAATTTGAATTTCACCTGCTCGGCCTCTGTGAGTCGTAAACGAAACCTGATAAATGTGGCGAGCGTTTAGACAATGTTAGACACATGCAATCAAATAATACAAGAAAAAGATAACTGTCAAAATATTTTTCTAATTTCAGATTGTGAAAATGTTGATCACTATAGTAGCTCTGTTTGGACTTTGTTGGATACCATTGCATGCTTTTATATTGACTGTTGATTTCAACTCGGACTTATTTACACGCCCAGATCTGATGCCAGTGATACACACAATATACTTCGCAGTCCATTGGATAGCTATGTCTAACAGCTTCGTTAATCCCATCATCTATACAGTCATGAACGCCAGTTTTAGGGTAAGATAATAAAAATATGTGTAGTTATACACAAAAAGGGGTACCGTATGTTAAAAGTCATTGCGACAAAGCAGTCTAACCAAAATAGAAAATGGCTACAGCTATTGTAAAAATATGCAAGCGCCAATTTGATTTTCACTGTAAAGCATAATCTGAAATCGCCTAAGATGTTCGACAGAAGGCATGAGTGACAGAACAATATCAGTCAACACAAAATCTCAAAGAAAATGAATACATTAATGAATAAATTATATATAAATGTAGCTTGCAGTTGGGTGTGAGCCAAGGCTACGTGTTGAAGACCGTACTTTGACCTATAATGGTTTACTTTTACAACTTGTGACTTGGATGGACAGTTGTCTCATTGGCACTCATCATGACCGCATCTTCCTATATCTACATCTGAAAAAAATGTTGTCTCTCGTTCAACCTTCGGTTGTCTCTAGAGGAAGACATCGCAGCCATCACGTTAGAAATACAGTATTTTAATTCAGGAAGAGAAAAAATAGAAATAAAATACAATACAATTGATGAATGGCAGTTCAGTTGAAGGATTTTTTACAAAAATAACTCAATTGTTTCTGTAAAAAAAACATCTGTAATTTGAGCTTCAATTAATCGGTATATTATTAGATGCACCACTGTCTATAGGATTTTTTTTATTCATTTTTGTTTGGATGGAGATCTGTGTACCAGCGTACGTAATACTAGTTTAAGCCCCACCACATTTTTTGAATGCACCAAGTCACAATCCATCTAGCTTATGCGTGTTATATTTTAAATGTGTTTTTTTTTTAAATTAAATTAGTTTGTGGTTGGTGCCGTTTGTTGAAGAATACAATATTTTTTAATATATACTTTTTTGTCTTTAATGTTAAATAAGCTCATCGACATACATCAATTATTGTATTTTTTTCATATTTATTTCAGCATGACCTGTGTTCGTTGTGTCTTCAGTTTAAAAACCGTTCCGATTCTCTAGTATCTAATGGTACATTGATGACCCAGTATTGGAAGGATAATGATGGAGTATATACAGATAGAAAACTTCGCAAGAAGATGTCACTTCCAGTAGATTTAGAACCTAGCAACGAACCTTGCCAGAACTTAAAACACAAATTAGATGTGACAAGAGGAACTTCGTGTAAAGCATTCTGATGTAATAAAGTAGTTTATCAATACTGTATTTCTGTATACAGAGGGCAGGATTATATGCAACTAGTTTGACAAGATCGTTTGTTCAGGTAACAAATGGGGCCATGTAATATTCCTTCCTTGTTTCTATCTGACTGTAATTTCAGTTGATGGAATTGCATACGATTAAATACTGCACTGGTGTATATCTCATTTCATTTCAGAAATGTCTCCTTTTTTATTCACGGGATGAATCTCAGATCAGAAAAACAAAACCCCACAAAAGTTAACAAGTGAATAACACTTAAGGGCTATGTATACACATCTTAGTTATAAGTATGCTTTGATGTAAAATAGTAAAGCAATCCAGAATCGCACTAATTACCTTGTATTACCTGAAATATTACAATACACCTCACAGAGAAATACCAAAAAAGCTGCATCTGCATATCTTATATCGGGTTAGCACTGTGGTAAAGAGAATATTAACGATGTTATAATAAGTTTGTAATTAAGTATAATGCTAATATGTGTCACCCTATTAACATCATATGTCAAGTGAATACGTGTAAAAGTTGTATTATATGTCTCTGAAGTAACCAATAGTTGGAACATATATATAGCAGTGTATTTTGCTGAGCTTTACTAGCAGGACAGAAATAAAAGCTCAATGTACAGCAATGCAAAATAAATAGTGCTAATGTGAAAATAAAATGAGTTTGTATTCTTCTTTCAAGTCGTGAATGTATTCAAGTTTGAGTTAGGTCGAAGTTTTGAAAACAACATTGCCGCAGTCATAACATTACAAAATAGACGAAATATAGTTCAGGGTGCGGTTCTTTCGAACTTAAAACATTCCGTCTGGCTACAATTTATACGAATTTTAATCACGATACAATACCACTCAACTGACAGTTTAAGCAAAAAGTATTAAAGGTTGTATAGGTGACTTTTTTCGACTGCTATAGTATGATATGTAGTGTTGACAGTCGTACGGTGGCCTATACTTGCTAAGATCCACATGTTTTGTGCTTGGCGGATAATTGTCTCATTGGCAATAAACCCACATCTCCTTATAGTTCATATATGTCTACAAAATAAATTTTCATGAATAATGAAATTACAAAAGTATATAATGAGATTACAAAAGTATATAATGAAATTACAAAAGTATATTAATATTTGAACTTGATTACTTTTAAAAGTTTGAACAGCAGGAATAGCACGTGTGATTAAGTAAACAGATGCTTTACCTGGTACTTATTACCTCATCTTCAAATGATCTTATTCAACATCTCCCCACTTTAAGATGATGAAAGCATGGTAACATTGTTAATGCATGTTTGGTTCAAAGATTGTGTACGGAAACAAGTATTAAATGTTCACTCAATAACCTTATATTAGATTGTATCAGGAAACTGTATGCATACATATGCTGCGTCAAAACTTATTTGCAAAATTTTCAGAACACTTGCACCAGGACAATAACAAAGATATTCAAACAACTCGTGTCATTTCTAATCTCGGTTTATTGCAATATGCTCTGGCAGAGTTTAGTAACAGCAAAGCAGAGGATGGTTGAAGGTGATCAGTTAATCAAGATAGAATCATTCGGATACATGAAATATGGTCAATTTTCCTAGAAGTCTTTTAATCTTTATCTAAATTCAGAGTATCACTTTTAAATGCGTTCTTTAAGATTTTTTTCAAATTTTAAGGCGTACTACCAAAATGTGATTGCATTATCGCCATTATGACTGTCTTAAGATGACCAAGAGCGAAAATTTTAAAAGATTTAGATAAACTTTCTCTTCATTTAAACTTTGGTGGATAGTTGTACATTTACAATCATACCACATCTCCTTATTTTTATATTAAATAATGATGAGCATTATACTAATATAACTTAATTACATGTATTTTTTTCAATTTGTCAACATCTTTAAAAGATAATGTTTTGTTGCCACGACGTTTTGTTTAACATCTTCCGAGTCAATTTTTTTTCAGGTTTCGTCGTAGTTGAATTTACTTGAAACACCAAAGATGATAATGCCTCGTCGGTAAAGTTTTACAAATAGAATTAAAGCTCATCTTGTCTGCATTCGTTACATATTGCTTAAATAAGCCTCACCAGAAGCACAAAATTAAAGCAAGTTGAGTTAGTTAAACTTTTTTTTTTATTTAATTCACCTCCGACATATTTTGATTGTTGGGTTGCTGTTTTACATTATCCCAAAAATATTTTAATTTAGTTTCGATCTTGAATAATTCATAAAAATAAACACACTAGATAAACCAGATGCTCCGCAGGCTGCAGATTGATATGATCGCAGAGGTCGAACCCTGAACAATTAGGGCAAATATTTAATTTGAATTGAGATTAAATAATTGACACAGCATAGGTTCAGACACAGAATGAATGTTGTCTAATAATTTAAAAAAAATCAAATTGGACATTTACCTATTATGGTCAAATATCCAAAATCTAAATACATGGTTAGATTCGGCATATCAAACAACCCCAAAAATTCATTTTGTGTATGAAATCAAATAAAGTTCAATTTTGGACCCTTTAGAACTCAATGTAGACCGATTGATAAAGTGGCCCAAATTACAAAAATCTAAATGCATGGTTATGCCTCGTTCACACGTACGTTTAATTCGAATTGAATTCGAATCGAATGCGAATCAAATTCGCTAATCACGTTCACTTGTAATCTTCTTTTTTAATTCGAATTGATTCGAATTATCCAATTCGCCTTAGAAATACGTTTTTGTTAATCCGAATTAAAAAATAACGTCGTTAGGACAGTAAAGCGAATTTGACGCGCATTCCAATTCGAATTAGAATAAACTAATTCGAATTAGCTAATGCGAATCGAATAAGAACTACGTGTGAACTCAGCATAAAGATATTATCCGGAAATCATCCGTATTCGGATGACGTTGACGAAGACGACGTGATACCAATATACGACCATATTTTATTTTTATTTTTGCGGTCGTATAAAAACTAACGAAGATAGATATGACTACATACAACAGTAAAACCTCTATGGATACACAATTACTACATACAATGGTAAAACCTCTATGGAAACACACACAACGACAAGCCAAAATTCAGTCAAAACACAACCCGCAATATCTTGCCCGTTAAATTATAAACCAGGTTTAACTCACCATATAATTCTGAAAATTCCTGTACCAAGCCAGGAATATGACAGTAGTTTTCCGTTGGTTACTCTGATTGATCAGGTCTAACGTTGGTATTTTGTCAGTTTTTATCGACTGCCCCTCTTTTAAAAAATGTACCTTGTTCTTTTTTAATTATTGTTTTACTTTTCTTATGCCAAGTATAAAACCGACAAAATAAAAGCGGTCAGGTAAATCGGTAAAATGCTGACACTGGCATATGGTGCAATCCTAATAAAAGTAAACGCAACTATGTATATTAAGTAATGATAAAACTCTTTGATTGAATTACATAAAAAAAACCTTAAAGATCGTCGGTAAACTTTTTTTCATTTTGGAAAATTCTTGTAAAAAAATCTTTATGAAAAAATATAAAGGTAAAAGACTCAAAAGTAAATGGTAGTTTTATGTTTGCATCTTGCAATTACCATGTGATAAAGACGAACACTGAACGACTTTTAAGATATCCTTAGAAACTGAAATATAAACATATGATAAATAACTTAAATCGTAACAGAAAAACAAATTACCTCGTAAAGTGTTTTTTTTTAAACATATTACAGAATGAAAACATGCTTGATATTTTTGACTTACAGAACAAAATCATACATGAAAATCAAATCTGTCAGGGCGACACAATTGTGTTTTTACATCCCTTATGTATGGTTATTATAAAAAGGGGCAAGCATAATTAAAAAAAAACAATGACAGTTTGAAATTAAACTAAATGCGATCTTGATAGGTAACTTACCATTATACATTAAAATTGCCTTTATACATACAGACTTACAAGCATTATAAACAAGAATGTGTCCCAAGTACACGGATGCCCTATCCGCATTATCATTTTTATGTTCAGTGGACCGTGAAAATGGGGTATAAACTCTAATTTGGCATTAAAATTATAAAGATCGTATCATAAGGATCATGCGTACTACATGTAAGTTTCAAGTTGATTAGACTTCAACTGCATAAAAAAATTACCTCGACCAAAAACTAAAAGCGGGACAGAAGAACGAACGAGCGAATAGACAAACGGACACACAAATCAGAAAAACGTAATGCCCATAAATTGGGCATAAAAATACCCAACACTATATTTTACTGAAATTGGGTTGTATCTTAACTTTGATCTGTATATATCTTTTCTTGCTCAGTGTTCAAAGAACTGTAAATATAAACATGTTAAGCAGAATGGAATTGGGAAAGGAAATGGGGAATATGTCAAAGCGACAACAACCCGACCATAGAGCAGACAACAGCCGAAGGCCACCAATGGGTCTTAAATGTAGCGAGAATACCCGCACCCGTAGATGTTCTTCAGCTGGCCCATAAAAAATATGTATACTAGTACAGTGATAACGGACGTCATACTAAACTCCAAATTATACACAAGAACTAAAATTAAAAATCATACAAGACTAAAAAGGTCATAGGCTCCTGGCTTGGGACAGGCGCAAAAGAAACATATATATCGTACCACAAATGGAACACTGTAGTTTCGTTCATGATATCTTTTCAAATGGGCTTTATCCACTACACGACGAAAAACAGATATGTTCTATGGTGGTGTTACAATTTAATGAATACAAAAAAGTAACTTAAAAGAAATCGACTGACACACATGATATCAAACTGGAAGTAAAATATATGCATATTTTGACACAGAATACTGTTTAATTATCAGATTATAGGATAATTATATTATAAAAGAAAGGTTTTTTGGTCAGAGTTACATAATTCCGTTATCTGTACGATTCGATCAGCAAAAAAGCGAGCAGTTCGTTATACAGATAAATATGAAAGTATTGTATGTACTTTTGTTTGGAGTTTATGTCTCTTAATCCCCCTTTTTTCATGCAATACAAAGTGACATTTATTTGAACATATACCGAAATTATTGCCACTAGAATCAAAGATGTCATTCCCAGGGGCGGATCCAGTCATTTCAAAAGGGGGGGGGCCAACCCATAGTAAAGGAGGGGGACTCCAACTATATGCTCCCATTCAAATGCATTGATTGTCCAAACAAAAGAGGGGAATTCTAAACCCCACCCGGACCCCTCCCCCTTGATCCGCCAATGACTCCGTTTAGAAAATAAGTGCGTTGGTGTGCCTTTGTATGATTATATAGAACAGTTCGTTTGATCGAATATGATACTGGAATCTTACTGGTTTATTGGCTGAAGTTTTTAAAATTTATGCGACAAGAAATTTAGCCCTTCACCATTTTCATTTATTTGTTTTTGTTTTATTCTTACATACAGTGGCGGAACCACAAATTTTCATAAGTGGGGTCCCACTGACTGCCTAAGAGGGTGCCCGCTTCCGTCATGCTCCTGTGATTTCCTATATAAATCAAGCAAACTTTTCCCAGAAACAGGGGGCCCGGTTCCCCCTAAATCGGCCTCAGCATACACATCTTAAGTAGTATCTGGCAATATTAAAGTGAGCATACAAAAAATACTGCCGACATTGTTTCAATTAAGTAATGATCAAGATAAAGAACCGTGTTAAGCAAACTGTTTATGTATCTTTGCGTATATATCCAACAATATAATTAAAAAATCAGAAGTTGCTTAAAGAGAAAAAAAAGTTGCAATACCTTAAATAAATTGATTTATATATATTTTTTATATACTGTTCGCCTCAAGTTTCGATTTTTAAACACCAAACTTTTTCTGAAAATAAATTCTTTTAGGGGTTCTATCTTCAATGTTTAGACAGTTTTCTACAAGGGTGCTTAAACGTTTATACAACTGACATATCGTTACAGCAGCTACATTATAATTGAGTGGTACATTCTGAAATTATAAATGCAAAGGTGAAACACACAGATCATTAGGTACTGATGCATGTTCAGCATACACTTTTTTTTGTATTGACCTTTTATATTAAAGTAGGCATTTGGTTTGTCTTATTTACCATTCTGAATGTACAGCACCTTACAATTTCATTTTTTTTATAGGGCACTCTATACATTTTCATTATTGTTATTATCAAATCAATCTATGCATGGATTTGACAATTCAGGAGATCATTAATTTGTGCATTGTAATGATACATTTGATCATTTTATGTTTATTGCAGAAAGAACTGTCAAATTGAATATCTTGGGATTTTTTTTAATTTTAATTTTTGCAACTTCTAAGATAAAGTTTCAATGATAGCAATACATATGATACTAAAGTATGGCCGAATTTTCAGTAATATTTTGCTTTGATATATTGTCTAACACGAACCACTATCATCATTTTATCCGTATGTTTGACAAAAAAGAATCAACTTGAACTCCGATTGTGTACTCGATAAAACAACTAGAGGCTCTAAAGAGCCTGTGTCGCTCACCTTGGTCTATGTGAATATTAAACAAAGGGAGCAGATGGATTCATGACAAAATTGTGTTTTGGTGATGGTGATGTGTTTGTACATCTTTCTTTGCTGAACATTCTTGCTGCTTACACTTATCTCTATCTATAATGATTTATAATGAACTTGGTCCCGTGGAAAACGTTAGTTAAAATTTACAAATTTTATGATTTTTTTAAAAAATTGACTATACATTATTGCTGTTTACAGTTTATCTCTATCTATAATAATATTCAAGATAATAACCAAAAACAGCAAAAATTCCTTAAAATTACCAATTCAGGGGCAGCAACCTAACAACTGGTTGTCTGATTCATCTGAAAATTTCAGGGCAGATAGATCTTGACCTGATAAACAATTTTACTCCCGACAGATTTGCTCTTAATGCTTTGGTTTTTGAGTTATTAGCCAAAACTGCATTTTACTCCTATGTTCTATATTTAACCGTGCCGGCCATCTTGGTTGAATGACCGTGTCACCGGACACATTTTTCAAACCACATACACCAAAGATGACTATGGCCAAGTTTGGATTGATTTAACCCAGTAGTTTCAGAGGAGAAGATTTTTGTAAAAGATAATTTAGATTTACGAAAATGGTTAAAAATTGATTATAAAGGGCAATAACTCCTAAAGGGGTTAACTGCCCATTTTGGTAATGTTGACTTATTTGTAAATCTTACTTTGTTGAACATTATTGCTGTTTACAGTTTATCTCTATCTATAATAATATTCAAGACAATAACCAAAAACAGCAAAATGTCTTTAAAATTACCAATTCAGGGGCAGCAACCCAACAATGGGTTGTCCGATTCATCTGAACATTTTTGAGGCTGGTAGAATTTGACCTGATTAACAATTATACCCCATCAGATTTTCTCTAAATGCTTTGATTTTTGAGTTAAAAGCCAAAAACTGCATTTTACCCCTATGTTCTATTTTTAGCCATGGCGGTCATCTTGGTTGATTGACCGGGTCACCCGACACATTTTTAAACTAGATAGCCCAAATTGACTATAAAGGGCAATAACTCCCAAAGGGGTCTACTGACCATTTTGGTCATGTTGACTTATTTGTGAATCTTACTTTGCTGAACATTAATGCTGTTTACAGTTTATCTCTATCTATAATAATATTCAAGATAATAACCAAAAACAGCAAAAATTCCTTAAATTACCAATTCAGGGGCCGCAACCCAACAACGGGTTGTCCGATTCATCTGAAAATTTCAGGGCAGATAGATCTTGACCTGATAAAAAAATTTATCCCTAGGTTTTTGAGTTATAAGCCAAAAACTGCATTTTATCCCTATGTTCTATTTTTAGCCATTGCGGCCAACTTGCTTGGTGGGTGACCGGGTCACCGGACAAATGTTTTTAACTAGATAACCCAATGATGATTGCGGCCAAGTTTGGTTTAATTTGGCCCAGTAGTTCCAGAGAAGAAGACTTTTGTAAAAGTTAACGACGACGGACGACGTCGGACGCAAAGTGATGGGAAAAGCTCACTTGGCCCTTTGGCTTTGGGCCAGGTGAGCATAAAATCAATGGACCCACAATTCTGGTTCAGTGATCCTTGTTTCTGTGTAACATAATACACACGAAGATAAACGGACTAAATCTAACTTCGCCTCATAACTGGCAACATCATGAAAAGCTGTCATACAACTACATGTAAAGTGTCAGAATCAGTATCATTATAAGAAAGCTTGATATGTGTGATGCTGGTGAAGGATCACAATGACATACATGTTTAGTGTACTGAGGCTTTATTATTATTATTTTGTTGATTGACTAAATTATAACTTCGTACTGAAGGTGTGCCTTTATTGACAGAATATACACTGTTACATGGTTCTATTGGTAAAAGGGTCTAAACTGTTTTTATGGTACAAATGTAAAACTGTAAGAAGAACTTCCGGAATGGTATACCAGTTCTATTTGACATAAATTATAGCAGCTCTCTCACTCAGGGCCGTAGCGTAATGGAGGCAAATGAGGCAAATGCCTCACTTTTGAAACGACTATCAAACTTTAGAAGTGGCAATTTTTTTTAATTTCATGTATTTTACATTATCAATATGCGAGTTTCAAGTTTCAAACTATTTACCGGCACACTACATACAGTGTTTCCAATCTGCAGCAGCGATTCTGAATATAATTATTTTACATGCATAGCGGTGACGGTAACAAAAATAAGTGTCCCGATTACAAATCAAAATACACAAATAGAAACAAATCTTATTTATGTCGTTACAAAACTGGTTGAAGACGGGTTCTTTAAAGAGAAAAAAAGATGAAAAGGGAAACTCATGAGTATAAACACCCCCGATAAGTATGCTGGCTTATAACTTTCTTGGTTTATTTTTGAATCTACCAATGTTTACACACTGAACAACAAACATGCCGCAAATGCAAATCGATAAAATATTTCATTGACCAAAACATAATGATTATTAATAATTAATTCAAACAAAATCATGAAGCGCCTTTTATATGGAAGTCTTTAATGTATAAGGCAATTCATGATTTTTATTTATCTTTAATAAAAACATGAAATATATTTTTGGTATTGTTTGAAAATATTTTTTTTGTGTTTCTTTGTTTTATTATTATTATTAGCATTGTCTGGTTGTATGCTAGCGTGTTCCATTGATTATATTTCGGTAGGCCGTGGGTTCGAACCCCGAACGGTAGGTCAGACCAAAGACTTAAAACTTATATGTTCTCGTCTTTAAGAAGCTTATAACTTGCTGTTGGACATAAATATATATATAAACATCAGAACGTGTGTTGAAGCTTTTTGATAGTACAGGTCATAGGAGAATCGGAAAGTTTTGGTTGACCAACAGAGTTGAAACTTGTTTTGTTACTTACTAGGCTAGCTAATAAAAAAAACGCAATCAGTCTGTTATATATTTTTTGGTTTTTTATTTAAGATAGTAATGCTGAAATAAGCTTCTTCCGTTTCATGCATCCTCACTTTAAAAGAACATGCGCTACGGCCTTGCTCTGGTTATGATTTAGAACGGCTCTAAGTCAGACGCAAACAAAATGCCTTCAGTCAGAGTCAATAGAAATTCTAATCATTTACGACAAAGACTTGTTACATTTCGTCACATGCAATGAGAAAACATATGTCAATGCAAATTTGCCAGTATTATAGCTGACCCAGAGTGAGCTTTGATCTCAAGAGTGGCCATAGTAAAAAAATATTTACGCTTCCGTGTTAAGTAATAGAACACTTGAGGTAAACTGTTTTGGAGTACATCTGTCCAAAATTGTTAAAGATACAATATGTTCTAGGGTAGAACTGTTTAAATATTAAACTGGTCTAAAGGGCATACATCAGATCATCTCTCTGGTCATAATACAGAACAGTTCTAGTAGTAGAGGAAGTCAGGGGCACACAATGTCATCCGTCAAAATCAATAGAATATCTATATATTTTGTCTTGCTAGCAATTACGAAAAGAGCTGTAAGTTACAATAGACACCTTTGACTGTGACTAAATTTGGAGGCTGAACAAAAAGATGCTTCTGACCCGGTATAGGAATTCAGGTGATAAACAAAATGTAGCACAAATTTTATAGACTCTGACGATTTAGAGAATAACATATTGGACAGACACTTTTATCTGTTTACGAAGATCAGTAAATGTCCTGAATGCCTGTGTTGTTGTCTTGCTGTCCCGTTATGATATCAATAAACCAAAAATTTCCGATTTATTATTACTTACTAAACATCATAGTTATCGTTCCTCGTTGGACGCAATTGGATAATGCAAAAAGAATGCGATTATAGCATTTTATGTTCGATGATTCAACACTCAAAACCCCGACATAAACCGAATTACAAAGGCATTAAATATATAAACAGAATGACATACATGTATTGAGGATGTAGATGAGGTTTACGAAATATAGTATAAAAGACCGAGTGCTTATATATAAAGAATATAGAAAATAATGTACCAAAAAGAAATAAGGAAATACTATCAAAAAAATACAGAAACAAATCAGGAAGGACTTTCCTCGAAAATCATATTTTCCATGATAAATATACTACTAAATAATCAGACGTTTAATGTTCATATTGTTTAAAGGAGGCCCCAAGAGCCAAAATCGATCACCTGGTAAAAATATGCCATTTTGAAATTATTTAACTTTTGTTGACATCATTATCATGTTTGATTATTTCTAATTCTTATTATTTGTTGGCATTGTTGTAGATCTTCTATAGATAATAAGTTTCTTTGTCTACATTTTAAACTTATTTATTAAAGTTTTTCGAAATAATTGTCAAAATTGGAGGAAGTGTTTAAAAAAATCACCATGAAAGGGGCAGCAGTCCTTTTGCGCTTATTACTGTTTTCAGGGGTATCATTTGCGCCAATTTTTTTTATCCAAATGTATCAATTGCGCCAAAATTCGGAAACTCATTTGAGACAGTCCACCTGTACACATTTTTATCATAGATATTAATGATAAATATGTATTCTTATTTTTGGCTTTAAAAGTATCATATGTTCGGAGATATTTCAGCATGGAAGATGAGCACTTGGAGAGAAATGACTTGAAATGCATTATACAGTTTATGCACAGAGAGAGAAGAAAACTTATTGCTTTTCTGAATATTTAATAACTAGAGACTCTAAAGAGCCTGTGTCGCTCACCTTGGTTTTTGTGAATGATTAAACAAAGGACGTAGATGGATTCATGACAAAATTGTGTTTTGGTGATGGTGATGTGTTTGTTCATCTTACTTTACTGAACATTCTAGCTGCTTACAATTATCTCTATCTATAATTAACTTGGCCCAGTAGTTTCAGAGAAGATTTTTGTAAAAGATTACTAAGATTTACAAAAAAATGGTTAAAACTTGACTATAAAGGACAATAACTCTTAAAGGGGTCAAATGACAATTTCAGTCATGTTGACTTATTTATAGAAATTACTTTGCCAACATTTATTGTATTTCAAAGTTTATCTCTATCTATAATAATATTCAAGATAATAACCGAAAACAGCAAAATTTCCTTAAAATTACCTGTTCAGGGGCAGCAACCCAACAACAGGTTGTCTGATTCATCTAAAAATTTCAGGGCAGATATATTTTTACTAGATAAACAATTTTACTTCCAAGTCAGATTTGCTTTAAATGCTTTGGTTTTTGAGTTAAAAGCCAAAAACTGAATTTTACCCCTATGTTCTATTTTTAACCGTGGCTGCCATCTTGGTTAGTTGACCATGTCACGCCACACATTTTAAAAAAATAGATACCCAAATGATGATTGTGGCCAAGTTTGGTTTAATTTTGGCCATGTAGTATCAGAACAGAAGATTTTTGTAAAAGATAACTAAGATTTACAAAAAATTGTTAAAAATTTACTCTAAAGGGCAATAACTCCTAAAGGGGTCCAACTGACCATTTCGGTCATGTTATCTTATTTGTAGATCTTACTTTGCTGAACATTATTGCTGTTTACAGTTTATCTCTATCTATAATATAATTCAAGATAATAACCAAAAACAGCAAAATTTCCTTGAAATTGCCTATTCAGGGGCAGCAACCCAACAACAGGTTGTCCGATTCATCTGAAAAATTCAGGGCAGATAGATGTTGACCTGATAAGAATTTTACCCATGTCAGATTTGCTCTAAATGCTTTGGTTTTTGAGTTATAAGCCAAAAACTGCATTTTACCCCTATGTTCTATTTTTAGCTGTTGCAGCCATCTTGGTTGGTTGGCCGGGTCACGCCAAACATTTTTAAACTAGATACCCTAATGATAGTTGTGGCCAAGTTTGGTTTAATTTGGCCAAGTTGTTTCAGAGAAGATTTTTGTAAAAGATTACTAAGATCTACGAAAAATGGTTAAAAATTGACTATAAAGGGCAATAACTCCTAAAGGGGTCATTTGACCATTTCTGTCATGCTAACATATATGTAGATCTAACTTTGCTGAACATTATTGCTGTTTACAGTTTATCTCTATCTATAATAATATTCAAGATAATAACCAAAAACAGCAAAATTTCCTTAAAATTACCAATTTAGGGGCAGCAATCCAACAACGGGTTGTCTGATTCATCTGAAAATTTTAGGGCAGATAGATCTTAACCTGATAAACAATTTTATCCATGTCAGATTTGCTCTAAATGCTTTGGTTTTTGAGTTATAAGCCAAAAACTGCATTTTACCCCTATCTTCTATTTTTAGCCGTCACAGCCATCTTGGTTGGTTGGCGGGATCAAGCCACACAATTTTTAAACAAGATACCCCAATGATGATTATGGCCAAGTTAGGATTATTTTGGCCCAGCAGTTTCAGAGGAGAAGATTTTTTGTAAAAGTTAACGACGCCGGACTACGGACGCCAAGTGATGAGAAAAGCTCACTTGGCCCTTCGGGCCAGGTGAGCTAAAAATATGCGGCATGCCGAAAGAAGAAAAAAGAAGCTTTGCTGAGTAATGGAGCAGAAGCATTCCACAGGAATTATTATGATCTGTTTTTTGCATTTCATCCTTCAATGTCCTTCAAGCTACTACATAAAACAAATTTTGAAGCACCCATGCAGCAGTAGAAAGAAGAACGTATGTTTTAGAAAAGGAAACATTTGCTGTGTAAACTCCCAGTTCCAAGTCCAAATAAAGGAGGAGGGAAGTCATTTTTCTTCTAATTGGCACAATCATATGTTTTATTTTTGGCGCAAATTATACCATGTAATTTTAAAACAGGTGGCGCAAACGTAGCATTGGAGAGAAAAAAGCTGTGGTACAAAAGGACTCATTTTTGGCGCAAACGGATCTCTCCCATTAAAGGGCAATACATATTTGTTAGTGTTATTTTTTATATATATCAAAACTAATTAGTAGTGCAAAATATGGGAAATAACAAATATAACTAGGAGGTGTCATTCTCCGATTTTTGGAGCATGTTTTTTTTTTGAAGATCTTATTTTACTGCACATTTTTGCTACTTTTAGATTCTCTCTGTACCATGGTTTATGCACAAATGGGTAAACATCATCTCAAACCAATATCTCTTTTAAGGGTTCTAAGCCGACCGTGCAAGGGCTGTATAGCCAGTCAAGGTCGTTAAAAACTTCCATTTGTTGTTAAGGGTTCATTATTGATTTACGCCATGTTGACTAATTGTAGACCTTATTTTTTTGCAAGAATGTTAGCTCATCGCATAGTTTCTGCAAATAATGGGTAAAACATATCTTTTGAGAGCAACATTATCTATAAAATGTATACTTGTCATTTTGTCCATGTTTTCTTTAGCTGAAAGTTTTACATTTCACTTCTGACAATTCACTTGATCTTCTTTATATTTTTTGCAAACTATGCAAAAAAAGTGTAAAAATCAAGGGCAAAAACTCCTATAAGGAGTCAATTAACCATTTTTGACATGTTGACTTAAAAGATAAAATTTTGCTGAAAATGTTTGCTAATCACAATTTCTTTCTAATAGATTCTGCATTTTTTTTTAAAACACATCTTTCAAGGGCAATAACTCCTATTTATGATTACATTCAAGTAGACCTAATTATAAATTTATTTTGCCTTACATTTTACTACTGATGATTCTCTCTATCTTCTATAGATTTTTGCAAACAATCAATAGCAATAAGGGATCAATTGACGATTTCAGCTATGTTGAATAAAAGAGTAGATAAGATTTTTAGGGGTCATGTACTCAATCCTCTCTATTTGTCAAATATGGCATTTTACCCATGCTTTATTTTTCACAACAGCAGCCTAGTTTGTTGATGGATCAAATTCCTGGAAACAGTTTAGAACCTAAGGAACATTCAGGTCAAGTTTAGTCATATTTTGTTCAATGGTTTCAGAGAGGAAGAATTTGCAACAACAGACTGCAGACAACAACGATGGACACAAAATGATGGCAAAAGCCCAGATTGAGAGAAAAATAAATGTTTTCCATAAAACATGCCAATCTCAAGGATGCAACTTTGAAACAAGAACAAACAGGACAATAGAAACATTTAGATATGTTAAAGGAGAGGGTAAATAAAGACCAATTTTATAACCTGCCTATCATGAAATATAATAAATCTACATATTACCCTCTTTAGGTGATTAAAAGACAATAAACGCAGTCAGATATTAGAAAAAAATTATTAAAATTTGACTGAAAGATTTCGTAAAGGCTTTTATAAAAATTTTTGATTAAAGGAATAACTACCAGATTATATCATTCTTAGATATTTTCCTCAGCTTTAAGGATTCATAAGCAGTCTTGTTGTTTGAGCAAAGTGAAACCATCTGTTGGTGTAGGACTGTGGGTCATTTTTCATTTCATTCAGAAAATGTATGGCTGCCTCATTGTAAGTTTTAAACAGAATTTAACTTCATTGAAGCATAATGATAAAGATCATTTGCCAATTGTAATTTCTTTTTTTTATCTTATATTAATATATGTTATATATATAACATCTACCACTTATCACAAAAACCTACTTCTCAAGAATATACCTTCATTCCATATATTGATCAATACAAGTGGCCTTTGAAATGTACTTCTTAAAAGTAAGGGCGGCTTTCCAATTCTAGGATTATAAAGGACAGGGAAAGCTCTCATCTTCTGCATGCTAACGCTTTACAATGATAGCCTAGCAGCTATATAACAAATTTAGTATATGGATATGGATATATAGTAAACTGCAAAAAACAAAGAAATAGTGATGGAAACGTTAAATACATTAATATAGTAATGCAAAAAGACAGGAAATAATAAAAAATAAATTAAAAACAATGATTTACAACATACTACTTCTCAAGAATATACCTTCATTATATTGATCAATACAAGTGGCCATTGAAATGTACTTCTTAAAATGTAAGGCTTTCCAATTCTAGGATTATAAATGACAGGGTAGGCTCTCACCTTCTGCATGTAAACGCTTTACAATGATAGCCTAGCAGCTATATAACAAATATAAAGTTCTATCTAGCAGCTGGGTAATGAAATAAATATAAAAGTGTTGACATCAGTGCTGAATGTGAAGTTTCACTTTACAACAAATATAACCAGATGCTCCACAGATGCTTTATACAACCACAGAGTTTGAACCCTGAACAGTTGGGGAAAGTATGGACACAACATTCAAGCTTGATACAGCTCTGAATTTGAATTGTGATTAAATAGTTGACACAGCATATATCAAAGAACCCCATATATAAATTTTTTGTTGAAATCAAACAAAGTTTAATTTGGAACCCCAATTTGAACCAACTTGAAAACTGGGCCTTATAATCAAAAATCTAAAAACATGTTTAGATTCAGCATATCAAAGAACCCCCAAGGATTATTTTTTTGTGGATATCAAACAAAGTTTTATTTTGAACCACCCTTGGACCAACTTGAAAACTGGGCTTATAATAAAAATTATATGTACATGTTTAGATTCAGCATATCAAGGAATCCCAAGGATTCAATTTTTGTTGAAATCAAACAAAGTTTAATTTTGGACCCAAATTTGGACCAACTTGAAAACTGGGTCAATAAGCAAAAATGTAAGTACATATTTAGATTCAGCATATCAAAGAACCCCAAAAATTCATTTTTTGTTAAAATCAAACTTAGTTTAACTTTGGACCTTAATGTAGACCAATTTGAATACGGGACCAAAAATTAAGAATCTACATACAGTTAGATTTGGCATATCAAAGAACCACTATTATTCAATTTTTGATGAAATCAAACAAAGTTTAATTTTGGACCCTTTGGTCCCCTTATTCCCCCTTAACTGTTGGGACCTCAACTCCCAAAATCAATCCCAACCTTCCTTTTGTGCTAATAAACCTTGTGTTTAAATTTCATTGATTTCTACTTACTGATATTAAAGTTATTGTGCAAAAACCAAGAATAATGCTTATTTGGGTCCATTTTTGGCCCTTAATTCCTAAACTGTTGGGACCAAAACTCCAAAAATCAGTCTAAATCTTCCTTTTGTGGTCAAAAACCATATGTCAAAATTTCATAGACTTCTATATATTTAAACTAAAGTTATAGTGTGAAAACCAAGAAAATGCTTATTTTGGCCCTTTTTGGTCCCTAATTCCTAAACTGTTTGGCCCCAACCTTCCTTTTATGGTCATAAACCTTATGTTTAATTTTCATAGATTTCTATTTACTTATACTAAAGTTAAAGTGCAAAAACCAAAAGTCTTCAGACGCCAAGCAGCCGACTACAACGACGCTAACGTGATACCAACATACGACCAAAAATTGCAAAAATGTACGAATTATTGGTATAAAAAGTTACATTTTTGCATATCACAGAATAACACAACTACAGAAAATATCAGTATCATTGAATTAAAATTGGTCATCAAGTCAATAAAAAGATTCCTCAATTAGTGCTTACATTTATTTTTCACATGACATCTGAATACTTTTTTCTTAGAAAATGTTCAGGCAATGAAAAATCATAACAAATAAACTTAAACACAATATAATGATAACATGTTCAATCCCTCTTATGGGAAATTATATGACTTCATGAGATGAATACATTAATAATCCCAAATTGTTTTAGAATATAAATAAAAAAGCAACACTTCTTCAGGATTTCTCTTACAAATCACTGGTTTTGTGGTGCTGTTAATGGTAACTATTCCCTTGTTTCAATAATTTAAACACTATGCAACAGAGCAAAAACTATGTATCAGGGTACTGTAAAGGATCCTTATGTCTCAGAACTCTCTCATAGTGGGCTTTAAACAGCATGCTATTAATCCTATAGTAATTTGGGTTGTCTCTATTGGTAAGTTCAGGGTTATATCCCTGTACAATGTCATATGGTAAATTGTTGTTGCCGGCACAATCCTGACATGGATTCATTGAGACATTCTGTGGTCTACTACTGGATGGTTGTATGCTGGATAGTTCTGCTGACTGGTTTGGCTGAAAAGACATCAGAATTATGATAAGATAACTAACATTTTTGTTCTAGAAAAAAGAAATTATGATATCTTTGTTTGAACAATTGTATCTTATCTATCTTTTTTAATTCTAAAAATTTCTCCATTCAAATGACAAGTCTGATACAAAGTTCATTTCTGCATCTAAAGTTACTTGTTTCAAAACTGAATTATAATCTTGGTACCTTTGATATCTGTATTCAGTAAAACTATGGTTTTCGTTTCATGTTATATGTTTTCTTCAAGATATGAATATCCTCACCCCCTTTAATGGAATACATTGCTTGAAATTGTTTTAATACAATTTTTATTTTACCTGCAAGTCCACAGTTTTCTCCTCTTCACTTTGTCTTCTATCATTCCTGCAGATAAGATGGAATTAATTATATAAAGGTCGCTTAAGGGAAGAGTAACAGCTGCTCTCTATCTATATATTACCATTATACATTTTTCTCGTTTGAATTGTTTTACATTGTCTTATCGGGGCCTTTTATAGCGGACTATACGGTATGGGCTTTGCTCATTGTTGAAGGCCGTACAGTGACCTATAGTTGTTAATGTTTGTGTCATTTTGGTCTTTTGTGGATAGTTGTCTCATTGGCAATCATACCACATCTTCTTTTTTATATAACATGCTTCATGGTTGATTGCACATTTCTAACACAAAGTTATGCATGCTTTTTTTCAGACATTGTCCCAATCTAGCTACTGCAATGACAATTGCGATATTTTGTGTGTCTCATGTTGAATGTATTTTTGAAATAATATTAATTCGTTCTATCATACTTCTTACAATTATACCATTTCTGACCTGGACAACACTGTATACAATAAATAAATTAATATAAACACATTGCTACAAATGAAGTCTCTAGTCTGCTCTATGGTCTGGTTGTTGTCTCTTTGACACATTCCCCATTTACATTCTAAATTTTACATTTACTGCATAAAATATTAGAGAAAAAAAATGTTGTTCAATTACAGAAAAACATCACTATTGTTTCATTGTTTTGAAGTGTAATTGTAATCCTAATCGAAGGCATATGACAATTTCCGTAAATGTCTAATAATCATTCACTACGCATTTACTTATATGTAAATACTTCTTTAAGATTCATTTTTGTGAGTGTTTTGTTAGTTGTTACACACATGGATTCACTGTAAACATAACTTACTCTATTTGTAATCTGTTTATTCTTTTTGATATAGGCAGACATTCTTCACATTCAGGACTTCTAGATCTTTTCTGTGATTGTCTGTAATTAATAATACATGTTAACGTGAATGAAAATAATATAAAATAAATTAGTGATTAAGTCTTTTTTACTGCGGTAATGTATGACAAACAACTTTAAAGTCTTTTAAACAGAATTCATAATTCGTTTTGTATATAAAAATAAGGAAATTGCCAATGAAACAACAATCCACCAGACAGAAAGCACACCTGTATCCCTCCACTATCAGTTTATTTAAGTCTGATGCATTTTCAGGATCATCATTCTGCAAGGTAGTTTGAAAAGACTTATGTTCAATAAGTAGGTAATCTCAATTCCTGCACTCTCAACAAAAGTTGGAAGTAACGATGCCTGCTTCTTTGTCGCAAATTCCAGAATTTTGTTTTTGTTACATCGCTATTTGTCCACCATTAATTTACTATATACTATACATCACACAGGTTCATGTAAAATTTTGAAATCATAATACTATGATGGGAATGCTTCCCTTAAAAAACTTAGTAGAAACTTTACTAATAAACAGCTGCAAGTGGTTGAGCTACGGAAGTACTTCTTTAGCTCAGTCAGTTAACATGCTGCCTTGTAACACATCTAGTTCCCAGGTTACTGAGGTCCAAGGTTAAAGTCCTGGTGAAGACCTGCGATTTTGAAAGTAGAATCATTCACTCCATTTACGTTGGTGCCAAACAATAAAATACCATGGTAAGAAAAATTACCTAGCCAGGTTAAAATATAAAAATAAAAAAGATGGGGATATCATAATATAGAGTATAATGAATCTTGAGGTGGGGGAAGTGTGATAGGATTACTTTCCTTAGAGAACTAAGTAGATACTTAGTCAGCCGTAAGTGGTTGTGTTAAGGAAGTACTTCTTTAGCTCAGTCGGTTAAAATGCTGCCTTGTAACACAGAGGTCCCAGGTTCGAGTCCCGGTGGAGACATGCCATTTTTCAAGTAGAATCACGCTCTCCTGTTTCAATACAAAATATCAGACACCAAAATGGAAAAGTGATTGTTGCATGACATCAATAGTTCAAGCGGTACAGATGCTCGGGTCATTTGGGAACAGCATAAGGTGTATTGGATGAGGGATGGGCCAGATAAACTTTTATTGATAATTCAAGTAATAAAAGCAGGAAAGTTTTTTAGATGATTCTACCTGTAAATTTGGTAGTAATGTTCTATTATTTAAGATTTTAAAGCATGTTTTTAGATTCTTAAAACTTGTATTTTTCATTTATTGTAAGTAAATGCTTTATTTACATGTTGCACTTTACTGCCAATACTGGCAGAGTGAAAGTTAACATTGTATCCTGTATTTCATTGTTCATGTGAAGGCTTTATATAATAGCTGAAGTCATATAGAGTTTGTTTGTAACAAGAAATAGTTAATGCACAAACCTATTTGCCATATTTTATGTGTGTTTCTGAAATATTTGCATAATCATAAATTCAGACGATTTTTTATCATTCGGAATTCTTATTTCTAGAGGTGCTCCGAGTAAAACAAGGGAGACTATCTGAATAATAAATTGACAAGGAACGAGCAGTGCAGTCAGTCAACTGTGCAGGTGCCCGGAATTTTGTCCAATCAAAAGTTTAGAATTACTTAAGCGCGAGTCTGCACAGGCTATTGGCAACAACAACAACAACATGGCTGTCCCCAAGAATTTGATCTAATATGATTGAAGTTCGTTGTTTTGCAGTATAATGGATAATATATTCGGAAATTCTGGTTTTGGTGGATCTGGACAAAGAAGGATTTATCCATTACAAGAGGATTCTGGGTAAAAGAAAATAAAAGAGAAGCAATTTTTACACCTTTTGCAACTGTAACCGGAGAGCACTAATTTCATTACAAAATTACTTGTCTCCACCGGGAATCGAACCCGGGACCTCTGTGTTACAAGGCAGCGCGCTAACCGACTGAGCTAAAGAAGTACTTCCTTAGCTCAACCGCTTACGGCTGACTAAGTATCTACTAAGTTTTCTAAGGGAAGCAATCCCGCCACACTTCCCCCACCTCAAGAGTCATTATACTCTATAATGATGATATTTTCATCTTTTTTATATTTATATTTTAACCTGGCTAGGTAATTCTTCTAACCGTGGGTTATTATTGTTGGGCGCCAATGTAACCGGAGAGCACTAATTTCATTACAAAATTAATTGTCTCCACCGGGAATCGAACCCGGGACCTCTGTGTTACAAGGCAGCGCGCTAACCGACTGAGCTAAAGAAGTACTTCCTTAGCTCAACCGCTTACGGCTGACTAAGTATCTACTAAGTTTTCTAAGGGAAGCAATCCCACCACACAACCTAAAATGTTATTGGATTTGGACAATCGCCGTGAATCAAGTCAGTTCGGCCCTGGTCCGTTAGACGTTGTAGTGGTTGTCTGGCCATTTTGTAAAGGGGGTTTCCAACCAAGGATCAAAGGGCAGTTCCATCCATACATCTATATGTCCCCATTCAAATGCAATGATCATCCAAAATAAAGGGGGGTTACAACCAATGGAACCCACTCCTTTTCTGGATCTGCCAATGCGTTGGTTTGTATGTCCGAATTCTAGTCAAATCGGTACCTGGTTAAATCAGCACCCGGTCAAATCAGCACTCAGTATAGTCAAATCGGCACCTAGTCAAATTGGCACCTGGTTAAATTGGCACTTTATATAGTCAATTCGGCACCCATGTTAGATTTGTTTTATATACATATTTTAACAGCCTCTCATTTCCCCGTTTCTAAGCCTCATCCTTATATCATTGATATGTCAAGTCAGTGCACTATTATTGTCTATATATACAATGATCTAGGATTTGTATAGTTCTCACTATGAATGATATATGAGATACGGTACTGGATATTTTTTATGCACTTTTAAACAGTTGAACATTTTGCAGGATTGTTGGTTTAATGCTGTTTAAACTCGCATAAAAAAAACACCTTAAATTGCTAATTATTTTGCATGAAAGTTTGAATTATTGAAAGGGACTCATAGTTTTCCATTCTATTGCTTCTATTTGTCTCTTTGTTAAACATAAGTTGTGTAAGGGCTTCTTTGTTTCTTATGAAGTTTTTGAAAAATAAAACATTAATAAATACCTTTAACATTCTACTGTTGAGTTAGAACCACAACCATATACCATGTACTTGATTAAAGTTATGAAAATTAATTGAAAAGAAAACTTTCCAAAACACACAGTGTAGATACTATTCTGTACGCTTTCCGGAAGTCGCGATTTTCGAAGCGAGAACTTTTTGGATCACATTTTAAATTTGTCGGATATACTATATTAAACGGTAAAATGTTCATCTGTACATTGCTTAATGATTAATTCAGCTGACATCGATATTCACAAATGGTTTATAATTAAATTGTGCACATTCATTATTCGTATCTTTGCCTTAATCAAGAGATTTTCAAGTGCATCACTAAGGAAAATCAGTCGGTGAACCTAAAAACAATCTTTTTGCACCCTTACTGTACAAATTAACGTAAAATCCAGACTTAATTTACTAAATAAAGTATATTTTAAGTGGTGGTAAAAGTTTCAGCCAGATCTTTGAAGCCAGAAATAAGAAAATTACACTTGTTTGAATTTCGCACTGTACGATCAGTCTCGCTTGTATATTTTGAAACTGTATGATCAGTCTTTATTTCACTGTATTCTAGTAGTGATTTCAAAGTTATTTACGATACATTAGAAGATGGCATTTTTCTAAATAACACAAACATATTTTAATAAATTCACATCCTGTAAACTTTTCAAACATGTTTTAGCTTGATAGGGTGTACTCGACTTACTACATTAAGTATAAGGATGTTTGAATGTGGCTGAAATAAGAAGAAGGTTTGTTTGTTTATATAAGATTCAGAAATGTCCTCCGTTATACTTAAAATTGTACAAACACACAAATTTAATTGTTATATAAAAATTCATGTATTTACAAACATTTCTCGTTTTGTTTATATAGATTAGACTGTTGGTTTTCCCGTTTGAATGGTTTTACACTAGTAATTTTGGGGCCCTTTATAGCTTGTTGTTCGGTGTGAGCCAAGGCTCCGTGTTGAAGGCCGTACTTTAACCTATAATGGTTTAATTTTTAAATTGTTATTTGGATGGAGGGTTGTCTCATTGGCACTCACACCACATCTTCCTATATCTATTCGAGGCCGTACTGTAGCCTATAAAATTGATCACAGTTCCTTCACTTTGTTTTGGATGTAGATCTGTCTCTTTCACACTCAATTGTACACCACTTTGTAAAGCGATGGTTTATAGGTAAAAATTGATAATGAAGTCCGTCTTTCCGTTCGTCCGTTGGACCGGTACAACATGTTTCGCCGGTTTTGCAAGCGCATCTCTTCATAAACCACTTAATATACATTGGGGTTTCCAGACATTTTTAAATGGAGAGGGGGTCCAATCCAGGAGAAAAGAGGATTATAATATATGTTCCCATACAAATGCATTGAAAGTTAAAAAAGAGTTTCAAACCGCCGGATCCCAATTTTCTTGAATCCTTCACTGGTATAACAATTAATTATTTTTTTCTCGGATTCCGTATCATAAATTATAATATAAAAAAGAAGATGCGGTATGATTGCCAATGAGACAACCGTCCACAAGAGATCAAAATGACACAGACATTAACAAATATAGGTCCCCGTATGGCCTTCAGCAATAAGCAAAGCCAATACCACAAAGTCAGCTATAAAAGCCCCCGAAATGACAATGTAAAACAATTCAAACGAGAAAATTAACGGCCTTATTTATATATAAAAAAAAAGGAATGTATTTCGAATTTTATTAAAAATCTTTTATGGGGTTTCTTTATATAAGATACGGACTTGAACATTGCATTATATGGGGGCATCCATCAGGTATTTCCAACCGTGACCCTCAAAACCAATTGTTAAACTTTTCTTAAATTGCTCTATTTTTAATCAATTAATGTATTATGGAGCTTCTATTTCGAATTTTTGGTAAAAATATTTTTGATGTTTCTATATCTTAAATACGGACTTTGTCATAACCTTATATTGGGCGTACCTATTTTATATCCACAACTTCCTTCAAACAAGTGTCATAACTTAGTGAATCGTTTTCAGATTCCTTATCATTTAATTCAATTGTGTACCTCTTATTTGGTTTTTCGAAAAATCATCAGTTTTTTATTTCCATGATAAGGACTTTTCCACTACCCTATTGGGTGGTACCCGTTTACTATACGCAACTTTCAAAAACTTACCATATACTAGTATTAATAAAACTTCCTCATATTCGTTATTAAATGATGCCCCTGTGCACCTATAATTTAGTTTCAGTCTGGTGGTTTATTTTATTCCAAAACATGGACTATAGAAGTGGCGGGGTATAATTTCGTTAACTCTTTCCTCAATACCTAAAGTTTTTAAACAAAGTTTTCTCTATCTATTTTTTTGTCATTTTAAAAGAGACAGGCTTGATGTATGTTATCACCAATTGGTCAACGGCAGACGGTGTAAAGTCTTTAAAAATGTAATTATAGTTAAACAGATAACTGCAACGACACACTAATGCAAAGTCCACAAGCGAATCATGTATTGCTTTTTAGGCATTTGATTATAAGTAAGACTGATGGAACAAAAATATAATTATTTTGCCGTCTACAAAAATCATCTGAAATATATTTGTATTGTCTGATGAAAGAAATTACACGTTATAGTTCCAGGGACACAATCATAATTTCACATAGACACGTAAACACCTTCAAATTGCTGTTGTTTTTCAGTCAAGGTCGTTAAAAACTTCCACTTGTTGTTGTTTTTTCTTCAAAATCACGACTGGTCATACAGACAAAAAATCTGAAATCGCTACTAGAATACAGTCAGTTTTAGACTGATCGTACAGTAATTTATATTGGGATCCTCAAGGAAAGCATATTTTGTATTCGAAATGCGAACATTCTACTTAAATACCATAGGAATATTGAAACAGTATATATTTAACTGTAAACTGATGCAAATATTTGCAATAAAAGATTATTTGCTTTGTACTACGAGAGCAAAATTGTCAATCGATTTCACTTTTTTCTATGAAGTTGGTGTGATGGACACGTATATTTTATATTCTACTGCATGTTTTTGTTACTGTTACTCCTATTTATGATGCTATACATACATTTAAGATGTGCAAAGCACTTTATAGATATAGGAGTAAACAAATGATGAGAAAAAGCACCAAAACAAAACCGTTCTGTTAGCCAGTTTGAAATCCTCGCTTCGAAAATCGCGACTTCCGGATAGCGTACAGAATAGTATCTACACTGTGAAACATCAGTCATAGAATGTTGTGAAAACTTTAAATAATTAACCTATGTTTTCTAACTGCTTGATGCTTTTTAATGATGTAATGCATGATAAAATCCTAACCCCAAAATAGATAATGAATTTATACATTTTAAAATTATTTATAATGTAAATCACCAGCCCAGTAGTCAGCACTTCAGTGTTGACATGAATATCAATTATATGGTCATTTTTATAAATTTTCTGTTTACAAAACTTTGAATTTTTGAAAAAACTAAGGATTTTCTTACCCCAGGAGTAGATTACCTTAGTCATATTTGGCACAACTTTTTGGAATTTGGGTCCTAATTAAATGCTCTTCAACTTTTTATTTATTTGGCTTTTCTTAACTATTTTGATCTGAGCGTCACTGATGAGTCTTATGTAGACGAAACGCGCGTCTGGCGTATAAAATTATAATCCTGGTACTTTTGATAACTATTTACACCACTGGGTCGATGCCACTGCTGGTGGACGTTTCGTCCCTGAGGGTATCACCAGCGCAGTAGTCAGCACTTCGGTGTTGACATGAATATCAATTATATGGTCATTTTTATAAATTTTCTGTTTACAAAACTTTGAATTTTTGAAAAAACTAAGGATTTTCTTACCCCAGGAGTAGATTACCTTAGCCGTATTTGGCATAACTTTTTGGAATTTTGGGTCCTAAATGCTCTTCAACTTTTTATTTATTTGGCTTTTCTTAACTATTTTGATCTGAGCGTCACTGATGAGTCTTATGTAGACGAAACGCGCGTCTGGCGTATAAAATTATAATCCTGGTACTTTTGATAACTATTTACACCACTGGGTCGATGCCACTGCTGGTGGACGTTTCGTCCCTGAGGGTATCACCAGCGCAGTAGTCAGCACTTCGGTGTTGACATGAATATCAATTATATGGTCATTTTTATAAATTTTCTGTTTACAAAACTTTGAATTTTTGAAAAAACTAAGGATTTTCTTACCCCAGGAGTAGATTACCTTAGCCGTATTTGGCATAACTTTTTGGAATTTTGGGTCCTAAATGCTCTTCAACTTTTTATTTATTTGGCTTTTCTTAACTATTTTGATCTGAGCGTCACTGATGAGTCTTATGTAGACGAAACGCGCGTCTGGCGTATAAAATTATAATCCTGGTACTTTTGATAACTATTTACACCACTGGGTCGATGCCACTGCTGGTGGACGTTTCGTCCCTGAGGGTATCACCAGCCCAGTAGTCAGCACTTCGGTGTTGACATGAATATCAATTATATGGTTATTTTTATAAATTTTCTGTTTACAAAACTTTGAATTTTTGAAAAAACTAAGGATTTTCTTACCCCAGGAGAAGATTACCTTAGCCGTATTTGGCACAACTTTTTGGAATTTTGGGTCCTCAATGCTCTTCAACTTTGTATTTATTTGGCTTTTCTTAACTATTTTGATCTGAGCGTCACTGATGAGTCTTATGTAGACGAAACGCGCGTCTGGCGTATAAAATTATAATCCTGGTACTTTTGATAACTATTTACACCACTGGGTCGATGCCACTGCTGGTGGACGTTTCGTCCCTGAGGGTATCACCAGCCCAGTAGTCAGCACTTCGGTGTTGACATGAATATCAATTATATGGTTATTTTTATAAATTTTCTGTTTACAAAACTTTGAATTTTTGAAAAAACTAAGGATTTTCTTACCCCAGGAGAAGATTACCTTAGCCGTATTTGGCACAACTTTTTGGAATTTTGGGTCCTCAATGCTCTTCAACTTTGTATTTATTTGGCTTTTCTTAACTATTTTGATCTGAGCGTCACTGATGAGTCTTATGTAGACGAAACGCGCGTCTGGCGTATAAAATTATAATCCTGGTACTTTTGATAACTATTTACACCACTGGGTCGATGCCACTGCTGGTGGACGTTTCGTCCCTGAGGGTATCACCAGCCCAGTAGTCAGCACTTCGGTGTTGACATGAATATCAATTATATGGTTATTTTTATAAATTTTCTGTTTACAAAACTTTGAATTTTTGAAAAAACTAAGGATTTTCTTACCCCAGGAGAAGATTACCTTAGCCGTATTTGGCACAACTTTTTGGAATTTTGGGTCCTCAATGCTCTTCAACTTTGTATTTATTTGGCTTTTCTTAACTATTTTGATCTGAGCGTCACTGATGAGTCTTATGTAGACGAAACGCGCGTCTGGCGTATAAAATTATAATCCTGGTACTTTTGATAACTATTTATACATATATATAAATTCAAATATTTTTGGATGCCGATTTGACTATACTGAGTGCCGATTTGACATGGTGCCGATTTAACCCTTTCCTCCATAATGACGCCTTTTGACGCCACCCCCTGACGCCTTTTGACGCCTGTGTAGTACCTCAGTTGAAACACTTTGACTACAAAGTGTCTGCAGTTGACTTAATAAAGTTTGTATCCAATATGAAAAGGAATATCATAGGAATATCCAACTTAAATTTATTTGATGAAATAGTTGTTTTTCGCAATGCCTTAATACTTTAAAGCATAAGTTTAGCATTTTATCAAAAAAATCCTATGCAATCAAGTATGCCAAAAAAAAAATTCAATGGAGGAAAGGGTTAACCAGGTGCCGATTTGACTTTTTCTATGCGTGCCGATTTGACTTGTACCCGTATGTCCTAACATTTATAGAAAAAAAGGTTAATAGTATTAATGATTTAGAAACTTGTTTAGATATTTATATCCTATACAGGTATATATTGTCAATATTTGAAAAAAAAAAAAATATTCGTAGGTGAAAAACTAATGAACTGATCCATGCCATATTAGACTTTGAAAGGTATATGTCTCCAAAAGGTGTGAGGCAAGAATTTTCAAGGGGGTAGTATTTGGACTCCTTGAACATGTTGAACCCCCATGGCTACGGGTATGCTCCGACAAATCAACCAGTTGATCATGTGATCGATATTATACAGCTATACACTGCAAAATGAAAAATATAAAACTGATAGCGCTGCTGTATGCCCATTAGCCATACGTTGAAATGCAATAGCACTGAATACCGCAGGGTTACAACAGCCTCGAGAGAACACTGATTTATCTCTTCAATATATAGATAGTCAAATATGATGCATCACCTTCCAAATATTTCTGTTGTCCCTGCAGTAGTTATTTACAGTGGCACACAGTACTTTTGTAAAGATTGTTGCTGATTAGAAAATTAATATAACACCAAATGTGCAATTATTGTTAACTCCAGTACTTGTATTTTTTATCCAATTGCATAATAACATAGTTTATCATCAAATAGATATACATAGATATAGGAAGATGTGGTGTGAGTGCCAATGAGACAACTCTCCATCCAAGTAACAATTTAAAAAGTAAACATGTACATTTTTACATGTCAGATAAAAAAAAATAATACTTTTTCATTGTTTCAAGATAGAAAATACACATTTAGCTTCAGCATTGTGGCTCAACACTTATCATGAAGATTTTACCGTCCCTCTGGTATCTTTAGTCCCTCTTTTGTAGATCAATCATAAAATCTTTAATTTGATACAACCTATGTCGCTACATGTAGTTTTGAAAACTTCGAACCAGTATTAGAGCCAGCTAGAGTCCTTATTTTGTCAACAACAGCTGGCTATTTTTCTGGCTCCAACTTTTTGGGAGCTAGAGCAGCTCCTGCTACCATGTTGTTGAAATTTTGAAAGTGTTTATTTGAAAATTTTTTCAGTGAAGAAAATTATAAAGAAAAAGGAGAAAAGGAAGTTTTAACAGATGAAGAACCACCAGGAGAGGAAGAGTTCGAAGTATCAGAACTAGATGAAGATGAAGAAGATGATGATGATGAAATAAATGAATTACTGAAAGATATTCCTGAGTAAGATCAATAATTGCTACTACATAGATATAGGAAGATGTGGTGTGGGTGCCAATGAGATGACTCTCCATCCAAATAACAATTTAAAAAAGTTAACCATTATAATTTAATGTATGGCCTTCAATACAGAGCCTTGGCTCATACCGAACAACAAGCTATAAAAGGCCCCAAAATTACTAGAATAAAACCATTCAAACAGGAACACCAACAGTCTAATCTATATAAAAAAACAAGAAACGTATATAAATTACATAAACAAACGACAACTACTGAACATCAGATTCCTGACTTAGGACAGGTGCATGTATACATGTATGGACAATAAACCATGTGGATATGTGTACCTAAGTATTATAGATTTATGTTGTTTAGATGATATTTTATTGTAAAAATATCTACAATTGGATAAGCCACTAACATACATTTTTAGCATAACATTACATCCCATATAGAACACTGATAATAACTTATTGGAGTTGTTTGCTAATTGCACTTCTCAATATGCCTGTTTACTCTGAACAAAAAGTCACATTGCATTTACACAGTATACATGTATTTGTGAAGTCTTATTTTTGTCAACATCGATATTTTGAAAAAAATATATATTTGATATAAAAATAAATATTTGGAAAAAAATGCTTCTTAGCAGAAAAACATATAAATTAAAGTTTGTACACAATGATATCTGCCGACATTGTATAAATATAATACCTTGAAAAGTATCCAATTAGATTATCTTCATAGGATAAATAATCAAAAAGCTAGGCCACAAAATTAAATGTATCTACAGTATGTTTTTGTATTTATTTCAGTGAGAAAGAGATTGTTTGGGTAAACCCTACAACAAAGAATGCTAAGGCACCACATCCATTAGCAATAACAAATGTAAACCAGACAAGAGATCTTTTGGTAAGTTTGCGTAACATTCAGAATGGAAATGGGGAATATGTCAAAGAAAAAACAACCCGACCAAAGAGCAGACAGCAGCCAAAGGCCACCAATAGGTCTTCAATACAGCTAGAAAATCCGACACCCGGAGGTGGTCCTCAGCTGGCCCCTCAATAAAATTATGTACCCGGTCAATGAAAATGGACGTGACACTAAACTCCAAAACATATGAATGAACTAAGAATAAGAAAACCATACAAGACTTACAAGTTACAAAAGCCAGAGGCTACTGACTTGGGACAGGCACAGGACAGGTTTTGTTAGATCTCAACCCTCTGTATGATAAAATAGTAATGCCATTTAACATTTATGAAAGGAGTAAATATGAGGCATGTGCAGTGACCTATAAATGTTTTGATGCTTTTGGATGTAAGTATCGTTGGCATTCATACAAAATCTCTTTATTTTATATTAGAATTGATTTGGTATATGGAAATTCAGGAAATTCATTTGTACTAACTCTTTTTAAAAACATTACTTGACATTTGCTAGTATTATCTTTTCATTTGATTTAGATGACCACACATTTTATTGCTGATATTTATAACAAGCTGGGTGAAATCAATAAAATTCAATACATAGTACATTGTATATACATATGCATATGTATGTACATTGTCAGAAAATATAAAATTTATTTGTACAAGCTGTAAAAACTCATATTTCATCGGGAGTAAAAGAGTAATAAACTGTTACCCAGAAAGAAATATCCATTTTACATCTTGCTGAACATTGCAAATTGGAAGCAGGTAACAGGAGACTTAAATTGTAAATGTACAAATAAAGCAAACATGTATTTGAGTACCTGTTGTTTGAACAAGAGTTAGCTGATAGCAGGATAAATCAATATATCTGCATAATTTGATTGGTTCTGTATTCTATCATATTTGTCATATATATCTTGTTGATTTGCTACATAAATGCTGTTGCTAATGCAATAAAGATTTATCGACTTCAATGTGTAAAACCTATCATTTCAGAGATTACAACATGCTGAAGCAGCACTACAGGCTGATTTACAAACATCAGAAGAATGGTTAAAATCACACTCTATAGAATACATGAAACTTACACTCAAAGATCTGGTTGACAAAGGAAAAGTCTCTGGGTAGGTTTTTAATGTAAACATTTTATTTAATGAGACTTCTGTGACATTCGTGTTTAAGAAAGAGTGTTTTGGGGTATACAGGGTTCTAACTGATAAATTTTAAAGGCAGTCCAGAGAATTATAATTTTTGCCATGGCAATTTCTTTGATCACCTTTATCCCCTTTATTTTCCTTTTTAGAAAAAATAGAAAAAGGATTTTCAAATAGCCTTATTCATTTGATTGTTTTAAATACAAGAGCATATGAAAAAAATAATAATCTTTAAATTTGATGTTTTTATCCTAAAGAAAATTGAAGAAGAGAATGTTCTGTAGCCAAGTAAATTTTAATAATTACTATTTCCATTTCAGACTGAAACCAGATCATAAGACAGGGAAAGCAGTACAACATATACAGTTTGATGCTTATGATGTCAATGAATTTGAGTATAAATTAAATGTGTAAGTTCATTATTTAGTACTATAAGCTTAAATCATCATCAGTACACATTAAATTTGTTATGCAGCAGTTATCAGAGATAAAAGTCACTTGTGACATCTATCAGTGGATATAAGAAGATGTGGTATGAGTGCCAATGAGACAATGTCTAAGTCAAAATGTATAAAAAGTAAACCAATATTGGTCAAATATAACTTTCAATACAGAGCTTTGGCTCACACCAAACAGCAAGCTATAAGGGGCCCCAGATAAACCAGCAACATTTATAAAACTATATGGTTAAGATATGAGCCTCAACATATTAAATGCTGAGGTTGATTTAAAGTTGCCAAGAGGGGAGCAGTAATTTTAGAATGTTTGTCCTGAAGCACACTAGATCTTTCATTCATAAACTGCTGTGTTTTGAAAATATTGGAATGTCATTTTACAATCTTAAAATATATTTAATTGTGAAAAATAATGTTTTGCAAAGATCAACCACTATATTTTAAGTATCATTTTAGAATGGATCTATGAATGCCACATCAGTTTATAGAGAAACCCTATATCTCATTAAATAGTTTCTTTAATTAATCCACATAAACCATTTAGGTCTTCACATATTCAAGTATTTATTCATCCTTGCCTCTTATTTTTTTTTTAAATGTTTCTAATAGAGGTTCAACAAGAAAAAGGCTTTGTATAAAAAAAAATATAAAGTGTTATTTTAATTTGATATTTTTTGCATATTTTTACAGAGCTATAGAACAATTTACAAAGAGGATCAAATGGAATTTACAAGGCAGTAGAAGGGTAGGTATTTCTTTGTTTTCTTAGGGGAAAAAATAACACTATACATTTAAATATGACATCAAATCTGATTTTTTTTTTGTAGTAGACTTGAAGAAAAAGACTGTTGTAAGCAAATTTCTTTTCAGTTAAGTAGTTTTGAATATTGCCAATTTGGTAATTGAAAATGGCAGATGGGATAATCTTTTCACATAACGGATTGTTTTCTACACAGTTTATACATTGACTTCATATTTATTGATATTTGATGTTAAAAAAGATGAGGAGAGGCTTGAATAAGTGTTTAGAAACTAAAACCCTTATGCCATCATAAATTTGATATATTTCAGATATTTGGAAATCTTAGAGCCAAAAGATTAGCTGTTGTTGTTGACATGTCAGACGCTAATGCAGGATTTGGAAGACTGCAGACCCTACAGGAAAATCTTGTTGTAAGTTTAATTGCAAAGGAATATCATTATTGGTTTGCTTTCAAATAATTTAATATTTTCTTGTGATGGAACTGACAGTGATTTCAGCAGGCAAACATGAAAAAGGTTCCAGTAGAAATCAAATACATTTTATCTTGATGTTTAGCAGAAGGTCAATTTTACTTGCTGTAAGGTGCATTACAATATTGAACTCAAGTAAATCTAAGTTTAAGTCACATTAAACATTATTTATATGATTAGTATAAGTTTAATCCATTAGCTTTAAATGACATGGTATCACTTTTCTTTATAGCACTTGCTTGATGAACAGTTATCAAAGGCAACTTCTGTATATCTGATGTCCTTTGGAACCGATGTTGACCCACTGTGGCCAGTATCTAGGGATGTCAACATCAGAATGTAAGAAAATATATACATTATTTGAGAAATTGTACAGATATACAGAAAATTTACAAATATATAGAAAACTGTCCTCAAACATTAAAAAAACCCAATAAAAGTATCATCTTATCATTTTACTGAAAATATCAAAGATTTATATCTATTGATCTTTAAAATGCTACTACTAATACAAAAGTCCAATATTATAAATATGTGTAGGTGTTGCATTTTTGTTGGTACTCATGATCATATATATTTGAAATTAAAGAAATTCCTTTCGCATATAATTTGATATGGCCTGCAATTTTTCCAGAAATCCATTCTAGATCATAAGTGTCTTAACATTAGGAAAGAATAAATACTTAGATTGAGTATTTTATGTGCATGCAAAGGAGTATGTTCGATAAGGTCCTAAAATGGCCCCCTATTTTAGCGTAAATTTAAAATTTTGATTTTTTTACCAATATCACGATAAATTATAGCAAATACATTGACAAGATAGGATATAAGCCATTTTGTTGAAAATTTTATGTTTCTGCGTTTCATTATGACGTCATAAGTTGTACTCATATTGATTTTTCACAAAAAAAATCAATGAAAATGGGTAATTTTCCAAAGATTATTTGACAGGAAATATAGAGCGCATACGTCGACAACAAAGATTTTTTTAAATAATGTTTCTGAAGTAATTTAAAATGTCTTATTTGAATATTAAGCTTGTCGACGCATGCGCTCTATGTTTCCTGGTCCTTTATATGGCTGAAATCCAGCTGATTTTGTCAAATTTAACCAAAATCCCTTATCTTGACCTTTTTGGATGTAAAAATCAACGTGTTAAAATTAAATTTTGACAAAAACAGCTCAGTTTAGTTTTCTCACATGTCTTTAAGGCAACTTAAAACAATTATTGTTTTGTAACCATGAACTTTATAATTGAGGCCAAATATGGCACTTACCGAACTTACTTCTTTGAATTAATAAATAACATAATGTATATGATTAATTACAGAATAGAGGAAGGTAAAGAATGGGTATTACGTATAAGACAGAGTGGAGGATGTAATCTATTGAAGGCCATGAAACATGTCATGAAGCTTAAAGACATTGACTCAGTTCTCCTCATCTTGGGCAGTGTGTAAGTAGATAGTAACTTAGTTTAAAAAAATACCTGTAACTTTGTAGGCTTTCATTTTTACGTTATTTGTGTAACCAAGTATTTTTGAAATATTCTATATTTTATCTGTATTGTGTGTAAATACTATGTAATTTTATCTTTGATTTAACTTGAAGCAGTTTTGAAAAATTGTTCAAATATGATTGATAGATTTTCACTTCTTTAAAATATTTGGATTTCTATTTGTAGTTCAAAACCAAGCAACTTTTATTAATTATTTTCAAGAGAGGAAACTAGGATTACATGATCTAGTAGTATTCACTTGTTACCTTATGAGTTTTATTTTATTAAATGATTTACTGCTTTCATTAGAATAAATTGTTTAATGTAAGATTATTATATTTGTAGGCCAGACCAAACAACAGAAGTTTTATGTGATTATATACATCAGATGGGTGTTGGTCAACATATTGAATTAAATTGTGTGGCCTATGATTGTAGTAATCAGCTTACAAATGTAAGTATAACATCTTACATGTATAAGTTTATATGTAATTGTTAATGTATAATTGTTATCCTCTTGTAGCACCATACGTGTGCCTAAGTTGTAATAAATTGTCTTGTCTTGTCTTGTCTAGAATTGATTAAATGTTTGTAAGTTGCCTTAAAAATAATCATGCATATTGTCAGTTGCCACAGGGGGAAAATGCATAATAAATTTATATATATAATTCTGTTTAAAACTTTGATAATTTGAAGTTAAACTTGTGCACTGCATTCACCTTAGTCTTTGTAAAACAAAAGATACAGAAAAAGAAGCAATTGATGAACAGAAATAACTAGTTTTCATTTGGACTTATATTTCATGAAATGTTTTACATAATAATAATAATAAACTACTTTTGTTTTTGATATGATGTTTGATGGTGTTTTGTATAATGTCAGTGAATATTTAAAAACTTTGTGAAAAATTGTTCTTTTTCATATTTGACAGTTAACATTAAGAAATTTGGCAGAAGCGTCAGGAGGTTCATATCATTGTTATACAGCTAGTTGTGAGGTATGTAGGGAGTTATCTGCCCTATAATTACATTAGGCATACATATGATAAATCAAGCTAAAGCATGTGGAAAAAAAGTACTGCACATAAAAAGGTCAGTTTTTAATACACATCAGGGAGAAAATTGTGCATCCTGTGGACACAGAAATAAATGGTTATTGCGCAATGTTTTCAATGATTTTCAGTTTACAGTGAAAAGGTGATATGATGATATGGAATTTTTCAGTTAATTTCCTGTGCTAATTTCTGTTGTCAAAGAGAGTTGGAAAATCTTAGAATCTTCAAAATTTATCACTGTTTATAAAAATAGATGTTTAGTAGAAAAGATTAAAATGCCAATTAAAGATTCTTTATTCATTTAGACTTTTTAGCTCACCTGGCCCGAAGGGCCTAGTGAGCTTATGCCATCACTTGGCGTCCGTCGTCATCCGTCGTCTGTTGTCGTCCTTTGTCGTCATAAACTATTTCAAGAATCTTCTCCTCTGAAACTACTGGGCCAAATACTTCCAAACTTTAACTGAATGTTCCTAATGGTATCTAGTTTATAAATTGTATCCGAAGTTTTGATCTATCAACAAACATGGTCGCCATTGCTAATAATAGAACATAGGGGTCAAATGCAGTTTTTGGCTTATAACTCAAAAACCAAAGCATTAAGAGCAAATCTGACAAGGGGTAATATTGTTTATCAGGTCAAGATCTATCTGCCCTGAAATTTTCAGATGAATCAGATAACCCGTTGTTGGGTTGCTGCCCCTGAATTGGTAATTTTAAGGAAATTTTACTGTTTTTGGTTATTATCTTGAATATTATTATAGATAGAGATAAACTGTAAACAGCAATAATGTTCAGCAAAGTAAGATTTACAAATAAGTCAACATGAAGGAAATGGTCAGTTGACCCCTTTAGGAGTTATTGCCCATTATAGTCAATTTTTCATAAATCTTTGTAATCTTTTACAAAAATCTTCTCCTCTGAAACTACTGGGCCAAATACTTCCAAACTTAAACTGAATGATCCTTAGGGTATCTAGTTTGTAAATTGTATCCGAAGTTTTGATCTATCAACAAACATGGTCACCATTGCTAAAATTTTCAGATGAATCAGATAACCCGTTGTTGGGTTGCTGCCCCTGAATTGGTAATTTTAAGGAAATTTTGCTGTTTTTGGTTATTATCTTGAATATTATTATAGATAGAGATAAACTGTAAACAGCAATAATGTTCAGCAAAGTAAGATCTACAAATAAGTCAATTTGACCAAAATTGTCAATTGACCCCTTAAGGAGTTATTGCCCTTTAAAGACTTTTTTCACAATTTGTTCATCATGTTGACTTACTTTAAAAAATCTTCTCCTTTGAAACTGCTGTATCGATTTCAGCCAAACTTAGGCTAAATGAGTTTCAGAGTATCTAGTATAAATTTTATTTTTATTTCCTTGTATGTCAAGAAACATAGCTCCTATGGCTAAAATAGAACATAGGAGAAAATGATCATTTTTTTTGCTTTTGAAGAAAATAGGACGATTCAAAGAACATTTAAATAAATTGAAAAGCCAAAATAATCATTGATGAGAGATTTAACCAAAAAAATTAAGGTGATCGATTCAGGCTCTTGAGAGCCTATTGTTTGTCATTAAAGAAAGCCATTGAATTTATTTTCTATACTGTTCTCAAACAATGTCATTACAGGAACAAATTTATACTGGAACAGAGATAAGTGTTATATTAAAGGAAATCCAGAAAGCCCAGGATGTGATCAACAAAATAAAGGAAATGAGACAGGGAATGATGGGAAGTGCTCTAGTCAGTATTATAAATGAGGTAAACATGTGAATAAGATAGTCTGATCAGTTTTGTTCTTCAGTTTTCCTTTTTATTTTACATGTATGAAAGATAAGAATACACTAAAGTGTTAAATTTTGCTACATTTTATTTAAATTAGAAACTCTATAGTTATTTGAAAACAATAAATATATGTGTTTTCTTCACAAAATATTGAATTGTTTTTGATAAAATGAAAAAAACAAGGTAAATGTCCAAATGCTAATAATTGACGATACTCAGTTTGTTGCATAAATCTCAAGAATTTATAATTTCTATTCAGATATCAACAGAAGTATCCAAACTTCCACAGTCCAGGTTCTTACCTAGACCTCCTGGTCATGACTTACAGCTTAAAATAGAAGTACCAAAATTCTTAGCTAGATGTTCAATTGAATGGATCAAACAACATGGACTGAAAGGTAAACATTGATTCAAATTGGTTATTTATTACATTTGATTATGACAATTAACTTAATAATGCTTTATTTAAAATAGTCACATCATACTACTACTAGCAGCTTTTATTATGGCAAATAAAATAGGATTAAAATAAAAAAACTATTGTTTACAACATATGTGTTTCCAACTGCCATTGCAGTACAATGGATTTTGCAATAGTGTACAGCTGATTTGGATTGATGTGACATATTGCATTGCATCAAATGCATGGATAGCTGTAATTAGAACTATTTAGAATTAAATTATTTAAAGTTCATTGTGCTAGCCTTAGTTTAAAACATGTAAGCAGTTTATTAAAATCTAAACTTTCTACTTTCAGTGCCAAATTTGTTTAAACTATTTCATATGTTTATTATTTTTAGCAAGAAAATTGGATTTGTATCAAGTTTTAGCACCCAATGCCTACTCTTACAAAGAAGAATTTATACCTGTTATAAAGAAAGCAGTTCAGTCCCAAGTTCATGAGGTAATTATCTCCCCCTGATCTATACACTACATAGTTTTCTTTTTTTCTTTTCTTACTGACGTTATATATCTAGGAATTTCAGCTGCTAGTTATCTTTCATTTTACTGAAAAATGATAAAATTTATTACATTTTAAAACGATAAGAGGTGGATTTGGAATTTTAATGTTTTCTGTGAAAAATGAAGCAAGAAATATTTACATCAATTCTTTTTTTTTAAACATGACTTTTTGTTGAAAATTTTTGTTCATAAGTCAACTATATCTGAGCAAAAGAAAAGTCTGCTTCTTATTCTGATGACAGTGCTCTTGCAGATGCAATTTTGATGACAGCCCTTAAGTTGTAATAAAAATTGATATTAAAGTTTTGATATTTGCATTTATAATGAGAATTGAGCACTTATTTGAAGATATGAGATTTAGTAAATATTTGGTGCATAAATAGTTTTTAATATGAACGCAATTAAAAACTTTTTCAGAAAGCTATGGTACAGTTCCAATGGCATGATGGTTCTATGAAGAATGTTCATGTGGATATGACCCAGCTGTTTGAATATCAGAAACAATTGAATTCTGGAGTTGGCCTGTATGAAAAAAGAATTGATTGGTTGGCCACTGGTAGTCGTAGAATTTTTGGAACTGTTGTAGATAAAAAGTAAGTCTACTTATTGTTTTTATCTCACACAAATATTGAGGGACATTTGTTTAAAAATGCATCCAAATTAATATTTTCAATTTAATGTCGATATTTTAAGTAAAGTATAATAGATACAGGTAGAAACTTTAAATATTGGCAAGACAAAATCTACGATTAAGTTTGTGGTACAAATTGTAAATCAACTTCTTATTTGAAATGCTGATCTTTATTTAAAAAAAAAGAAAAATACCAAACTTCAAGGAAAATTCAAAATGGAAAGTTTGTAATCAAATGGCAAAATCAAAAGCTCAAACACATCAAAAGTTTGCAACTGAAGGTGTGTATAGACCTAGGTGAGCAACACAGGCTCTTGAGAGCGTTAAGTTTATGAGACTTTTTGTGTCTGCTGAAGTGTTCATTTTATATCCTGTTATTACCTTACCTTTATGTTTCTATTACAGTGTAGTTATACTGATAGATATGTCTGTATCCAATGTCAACTATTTAGTCCACATACAACATTCAATTAGATTATTGATGGAACAACAAATGGCCAACAAAAAGTTCTTCAACGTCATTGCGTAAGTATATTGTCGAGCCTGCAACTTTTGTTGCAGAAAGCTCGACAAAGGGATAGTGATCCGGCGGCGGCGGTGTTAGCTCACTTCTTAAAAGATTTATATTTTAGAAGGTAGAAGACCTGGATGCTTCATACTTTGAATATAGATGCCTCATGTTACGAACTTTTCGTCAGTCACATGTCCAATGTCCTTGACCTCATTTTTATGGTTCAGTGACTACTTGAAAAAAAAGTTAAGATTGTTTGTAATGTTAAATTCTCTCTTATTATAAGTAATTGGATAACTATATTTGGTATGTGCGTACCTTGCAAGGTCCTCATGTCTGTCAGACAGTTTTCACTTGACCTCGACCTCATTTCATGGATCAGTGAACAAGGTTAAGTTTTGGTGATCAAGTCCATATCTCAGATACTATAAGCAATAGGTCTAGTATATTCGGTGTATGGAAGGACTGTAAGGTGTACATGTCCAACTGGCAGGTGTCATCTGACCTTGACCTCATTTTCATGGTTCAGTGGTTATAGTTTAGTTTTTGTGTTTTGGTCTGTTTTTTTTATACTATATGCAATAGGTCTACTATAATTGGTGTATGGAATGATTGTAAGGTGTACATGTTTAGCTGACAGGTGTCATCTGACCTTGACCTCATTTTCATGGTTCCGTGGTTATGGTTAAGTTTTTGTGTTTTGGTCTGTTTTTCTTATACTATATGCAATAGGTCTACTATAATTGGTGTATGGAATGATTGTAAGGTGTACATGTCTAGCTGACAGGTGTCATCTGACCTTGACCTTATTTTTATGGTTCAGTGGTCAAAGTTAAGTTTTTTAGTTTTGGTCTATTTTTCTAATACTTTATGCATTCATCTATTTTTGGTGTTTGGACATATTTTATGATCTTTATGTCGGTTACGCTGGTTTTATTTGACTTTGACCTCATTTTCATGGTCCATTGCTAAGTTTTAAGTGTTTGTGTGTTTTGGTCTGTTTTTCTTTATTTATAAGCAATAAGTCAACTATATTTGTTGTATTGAAGAATTGTTAGCTGTACATGTCTGCCTGGCATGGTTCATCTGACCTTGACCTCATTTTCATGGTTGATTGATCAATGCTTCCTTTTCTTGGTTAATGTTGAGTTTATGTGACAGTTGTAATAAAGCTTTATATTTAGGTCTATCAAGATAGTATCAAGGATTAGTAAAGAAGGCGAGACATTTCAGTGTGTGCACTCTTGTCTTTTTATTAAATGTTTGTTTGTTTTTTTCAGTCAGATCTACATTATCTGTCTGTTTTTTTAATTAAATGAATCGTAATAAGATTAAGTTGTACTTACAATTTGATGAATTTCACTGTTTTCACATTTCCATTTGTTTCTAGTTTTGGAAGTAAAGCTGTTGCATGGAAACCCACAATGATGAAACCTACAGAACAGAATCTACAAGCTGCATGGAAGTAAGCTTTACAATACACAAAGAATATTTAGAAATTTGGTTAAGAGAAAATTTAGAATTCAAAAATTAATGCAGTAATTGTGACTTATTTATAACACTTTTATAAAATTTGTTTATAAATTAATTTATAAAGATCTAGAGATTACATAAACGCATTATATTCATCTCACCTAAAACCCAAAAGGGTTAATCATGATTATTAGATACCCATTCAATATCATTCTTATTTCCCTAGTTGATTCATGTGTTCATTATTGTGTCACATGAATTTTCAAGCTGTCAGAAGTGGCAATAGCAATGAATGTACATGAATATCTTTCAATTTTAGTTAAACATTCCATTAATATTGATTTGCTTCTTAAGTCACAGACAATTTCATCTGTGTAGATTTTTATCGTATAACTATGAGATATTAATACTGTTTTAAATTTCCAGATGGATTTTAGACTTGCAGTGTGGAGGGAGCAGGAATTTCCTGTCAGCATTTAAATTGGCTGTAGAAAATGAAGAAGAAATCAAACATAAAATCAGTAAGTTATTATTGTTGGAAAAAACAAGCAAATGCAAGCTTATTATGAAAGTGAAATTAAATGATTTCTTTATTTGTAAGAAACTGACCAATTAATTATCTTATTAATTTGGGAACATGTAGCATATAAATCACTCATATTTTTGTTTTATAAAAACAAGAAGATGTAGTTTGATTGCCAATGAGAAAACTTTCCACATGAGACCAAATTACAAAGAAATGAACTAAAGGTCACTGTGAGGCTGAATGTTTATTCTTTTGATTTTTATTTGCCAAGTTGAACTTTTTTTTTGTACAAATAAATTCTCCGGTATTATATGGTTTTAAACTGACATATGTGAGAGAGGGATTAACAAAGACTTGATATAAAAATCATGTGGTATGATTTAACCATCACATGCAGAAAATTGTCACTACTTCAGTACTTGCATACCACCGAATTTATTGTGTCTTATTGAGTATTGTCAACATGTGATATCTAAGATTTGAAATAGTCACTGTACTTGTTGATGAATTTTACAGTTACAATGGTAATTTTATGGATGAAAGAATAATAAAAAGAAACTCCATGAAAGTATAATTGAATTTATGTTTAAATTAACTTCCATTTTACAAAATATACAATATTGATTCAACGTTTTACTTCTGCTTCATAGTTCCAGAAGGCATTTACCTTTTCACCAGTGGAGTTCCAGATCAAAGTCAAGATATGTGTATGTCCTACATTGAACAGGCAACCAGTGGGCGGGGGATCAAACTTCACTGCATTTTATTCAATGTTGATGATTATGATGCTAATGGTGCTATACCTGGTCGCTATGCCAACATCACACGGACGGGAGAATGCTTACGTAATATGGCACATTGTAGTGGTGGTAGATTCCATTGGTTTAGAGAAACAGGTAAAAACCAATAAAAACACTTGTTTTAAGTCATCAGAAAATTCATGGTTTAATGCATTTATATTTTATTTGTGCAGTCGATAATATTACCGTAACTTCTTTGCCTAAAATATATAGGCTTGAATGAAACAAACAATAATATCATATTGCTGATAACCCAACACAGCATTTTACAAACAATGCAATCTGCTTTTAATTATTTTTTAACCTTCAAAATTCAATTTTAACTATAGAGATGTTTTGAATATTACCTCTAATGAGTTAAATCTTTTAATTTCCCAGGTATAATAGAGAGTGATGATATCCAATACATAACAACAGAGATAGACAAAGCTATGAACTTCTCCAGAAAAGTACAAATCCTCATTGATTCTGTCAAAAAGAAGTACAGAAATAGATATGTAAGTTTTGTTTGTACAGAAATAGATATGTAAGTTTTGTTTGTACAGAAATATATATGTAAGTTTTGTTTGTACAGAAATAGATATGTAAGTTTTGTTTGTACAGAAATAAATATGTTAGTTTTGTTTACAGTGTATATTTTAAGGGTTGTCAAAACTCCTTAAGCAATAAAAGCTAATCAGAATGAACTGAAATCATATTTAAATGTTTTCTTTTGTCCTAAGGTGAATATAAAAAATATTTGTTTTGTTAGTTTTATGATGCTTATAAAGATATGTGCATCAAATATTAGAATGCAGGTTTTTATTATTGCCATACTCACACAGTGTTATTCTTCACATTATCAAATTAGGGAATTTACAGTAATCTTTTTGTTATAGACTAGGCCATTAGACTATACAGTATGGATTTTCTCATTGTTGAAAGCCATACTGTGGCTTTAAATAACGTATATCCTCTTCATTTGAACTCTAGTGGATAGTTGTCTCATTAGCAATCATAGCACATCTCCATATTTTTATATAGTCATTGGAATATATTTTTCAGAATAACCTTTAGGGGTGAAAACTTTTAAACAATAACATGTTCCCTTATGTTTAACTTGCTTAACATTATAGAACCACCAATATATGGATGACATAAAAGCATTGCCAGCCCCTGAGTCATTCAAACTTAGAGCCATTATGTCTGGTGGATCTCCAAACCATTCTCACTCAGCAAGATCAGAAAAACAGGTAAAAATTGTAGGATTCCTGATTTTTTTTAACATTTTTTCATATTGGTTATTAATTTTTCTTATTATTGACTGAGAAAATTGTCTAACTAAATTTCCATTGTAAAAGGTTATTGTCGATTCAGTTATAGATAGAGTTCCCACAAAATAAATAATTATTTTTCCATTTTGTTGCTGCCTTTTTAATTGGGAAAACATATTATTCATTACAATCATTGTAAAGGTGTAATACTACCATTGATTTTTCACTATTAGTCTTTGTTAAATTGGCACTTTTAAAAAAATTGTACAGTATTTACCTTTATTTCAACCAAAGAAATACTTTGCATGTGTAAAGTTTAATCCTTTCCAGTGACACAGTGAAAATTTCACACTACATCTCATTGCATATAAGAAAATAATCATCACCGGAAGTAAACAACCCAATTTTTACACTGTTATTTACTGGTTACTTGATCTGGTAACTATGTAACCTTAACGTTCCAAAATATTTTATAAGACCATCAAATAAAAAAAGAATGATGCATTCAGACATCCAACATACATATTTACGACTCAGAAAAATTTAAGTGCATTGAAATGCAGGGTTAATTTTCTACAACTGTCAAATTCAAGGGAATATTTTTTTAGGCCTACTTTCGTATGCAACCGGATGTGGCGTACCATGATTTGGTGGTATTACACCTAAAGAACACCTAAATATCAAATAAACTTAATGTAATTTTTTTCCCTCCAATTGCAAGTTATTTCAAGCATAACTGTCAAGTTTTGTCTCAGTCAGAGCTATAGTTTCAGAGAATATCACTATAATGTAAGGCCATATCCTACGGCAATTTCAGTCTAATTTCTTCGAAAAATCCTCATTTCAGTGTATCATTATAAAATGCAGTGTTGACTACTGTCTGATGATAAACTCATGATCTATGCATTCAAACAATTAAATAGAATACAAAAGACAACTTTAAGATGATAAACAATTTTATTGCACCTTTTAGAGTTCATTTGAAGGTCTGTTTTGGTCTGTTTTGGTCCATTTTTCCTCCTTCCTTCCTTTTTCATCAAAACTTGATATCTTTTGTCTAAAAATTAAAACAAATGTGATTATTTCCCCACAAAAATTAAATAAATATAATGTTAAATCAATAATTAAAGTGTTTTAGCTGAGAGAACTGTCTCTATAAATGTTAACAGTCTACACGGAGGTTTCTATAAGCCCTTGTTTGTAACTTGAGTTTTTGGTCTGTTCGCCTAGTGTGACAAATAACAGTTCCCTTTCAGTCAATCATTTATTGTTACTGGTATCAAAGTCTTTTTATTTACTCATAACAGTATATTTCTGATAGATTTATACAAAGAGTCAACTTTCTTGTATTTTACATTAAAAAATGGGGAAAAAGAGTAATAAAAAAAAAACCTCAAAATGTTTTTAAAAAGGGGTATGTCCCTTGGAATGCTGGTACTAAAAATAATTGGTAAGAATTATAAAGTTTAAGTATGTGAAACTGGATTCTGATGTGTATAAATCCAGGGCAAATAAGTGTTTAGATGATTTATTGTCTGTGCAAAATGTAGACGGCACAATGGCAAATTGTAAACTTTTGCGGCCAAAAAAACCCCAAAAAACATGATGATAGTTGATACTTACTGTAATGCTAAAGTGTCATCTGCAGACCAATTCACATATAAGATTTTTCAACAGAATGCTCTTCAGAACATGGTTAACACTGAAATAAAAAATTCACATGTTGTATAAACAAAAATGTAAAGGTAATTTAAAATTTAACACAGTAAACTAAATACAGCTTTGTCTGTCCACCCATTTGGGTTAGAAAACACCTGTAAACCCCCATTTCAAGGCAATTTTACCTCAAACGTGCTTTCTGTGTCTAAATCCATTCCGAATTGTCCATGTTTACAATGTATGAACTGGTTTATTTATAACTTTTAAAAATGAAAGTACAATAAGGTCACGAGTGCACATATGGTTTCCCTAAATAGGTGTAATACTACCATTGATTTTTCCCTATTAGTCTTTGTTAAATTGGCACTTTTAAAAAAATTGTACAGTATTTACCTTTATTTCAACCAAAGAAATACTTTGCATGTGTAAAGTTTAATCCTTTCCAGTGACACAGTGAAAATTTCACACTACATTTCATTGCATATAAGAAAATAATCATCACCGGAAGTAAACAACCCAATTTTTACACTGTTATTTACTGGTTACTTGATCTGGTAACTATGTAACCTTAACGTTCCAAAATATTTTATAAAACCATCAAATAAAAAAAGAATGATGCATTCAGACATCCAACATACATATTTACGACTCAGAAAAATTTAAGTGCTTTGAAATGCAGGGTTAATTTTCTACAACTGTCAAATTCAAGGGAATATTTTTTTAGGCCTACTTTTGTATGCAACCGGATGTGGCATACCATGATTTGGTGGTATTACACCTAAACAGCTCTATATTTAATATAATTTTAAAGGACAATCTTTTAAATTACTTTATCAACAGGAGACAGCAGAAACAGAAGCCAAACGTGCCCTTCATCTTAGACGTCCAATGAGTGCTCCACGGATCAGGGATCAGACCAAATCTGAAGGTAAGGGTAACAACTATAACAATAATAGCATGCAATATAAGAACAAGACCCTAAAAAAGGTTGACCTGTTTTTTTTAGGGGTACATTGCTGTCAATTTCAATTTTTCTTTCTCTATAACTTATGGATTTTAATTGTTTCAGAGTATCATCCTACTTCTTGGTTGCCGGGATACTAAAGCTGCAAAAACTAATTTGTAATATTGAATGTTAGTGGAAATTATGAATCCATTCATTAAAATATGCAACTGTAAAATAACCTTGTCCACATCATATATAATAATTGTCTATAATATTGCAATTTTTAATAAAGATATGTATAATTTATGTTTCAGTTTTTAAAGAAAGACCAAAATCAGCAACTAAAGATCCAATGAAACATGTTAAATCTAAAAAGATAATGACTGGAAGTTTCTTCCTGGATAATAAACAGCCTGGTGGTGATGGAACAGGTCAATATTTAATATGTCTTCATTCAGATTGTAATAATTTATATTTGGATGTAACACGTCTTCTGATTGGCTGACGTTATTTTGTTATCATAGACATAATTAAGTCATGTGACCGTGACGTCATCAACGTTTTTTCATGGTTTTCTACGATTTAAAATGGAATTTAGAATTAAATTATAAGAAATGACTGTAATATTTTTTATTTCTATTCGAAATAACATAAAAAATGTGGTGCACCTTGTTAAATAACCCGCTACGTGCATTATTCAGTGTGTACCAAATTTTTTATGTTATTTCTTCATAGACAGAAAAAAAATTACAGTCATTCCTTAAATAGATTTAAGTTATTTTCATTATAAACATTGTTTTAATGACTTTGTTCATTTAGTTGCAGATACATTTGTATACAGTTACTTGAAATCAATTAGTTTTTAGACATTTCCAGAAGATTTAATTAGGACTGACTTTGATATATTTCTGACGTACTTTGGTTAACAATAATTATTTATCATGAATTTTGAATTTCTGTTGCATTAGTGAATATTCTGTTTAAATATTTTAATGATTTATATCTCTCTAAATTCAAGAATGGTGATTATGAAATGAAGAACATTTTTAAGGGACCGTAAGAATTAAAAAAAAAAATGCTCAAAATATTTTAAGGTAAGCAATGTTCAATGATCCAGAACTCAGATTAGTATTAATCTTGATTTGTAGAATGATTAGTAAAATGAGATCATGTTTCATTGATAATGACAATAATATAAGCCCACCTAAAGTTTATGTTCTATTATATTTGTTTACAGGATCTGTATATAAGAAATATCCTGGCAATAAATCTGTAAGAAAGAACATCAACCGCATTATTATACCAGATATAGAAGATGTTGTAACTACCAAAGAGGTTAGTATCTTAATGTTAAAAGCACAAAATCTTGTCAAATTGTTATTAAATTTAACAAAGGTTTATATGGTGCAAACTTTGGTAATCATTTTTATTTGTTTTGTTTTGGTATAATGCAGATCTTAGTATTTAGCAGTTAGAGGGTAGTGATATTTTCAGAAGATAAGAAAAAGATTAATAAAGAAAATCCCAATAACTTATACACATGTATTATATTTATCAAAAACATTTTGCTTAGGGTATGATTTGGCAGAAATATTTCAAGGTCTATATATATTATTTTTAAGGTTAAATAAGTAATAAATAGGTCATCAATAGTGGCAGAATCAATACAAGAAGATAACAGCGTGTTTACATCTCTATATAAGTTGTTTTTCAAAACTGTAAACTTAGAATTTGGGAAGATTTGGTACTTGAACTGGTCATTCCTGTTAGTTGACTCATAATTCAGACAGTATTCATTTGATGTTGTCTTCAGGAATTAGAATAACGATACAATATACAGTTCATACAAGTAAAATAAGGGGGATAGTTCATGACAAATAAATTTAATTTGGTTTGCAATTCTAATGTTTAAGAACAATATTGAGACAATATAGGAAAATGCTGAATAATTTTATGACATAGATGATTTTATATACTTTAGTGGATGAGATTGTACAGTTTATCAAGATTGAAGTTGGACCTGAACAAGCTGATTTCTGGACCTGATTGTAAACATACAGAAGACAATGTCAAAGCTTTACATAAACAAGTTTCAGCCAAGTATGTATGCATATGATTGAAACCTGATATATTATACATAATAATTTGATAAAAAAATAGTTTCATTAATTATTATCCAGTAGACTTCAAGTTAAAACAACTTGAAAAGACCTGTAAAACTGGGAAAAAACAAAAACTCTGGAGGAAAATATTGAAAGTTAAAATTCCATTGCAACATTTTATTTCACTAAAGGCCTCACATGAGGCATGATAGTACAACAATATAACAAATAAGATATAATGCATGAACAAACATATTTACAAATGCATGAATAAATGGGAAGGTAAATATCATTTGTAAACTGACATTACAATTTTACAAAACTTAGCTAAGCCAACAAAAACAAATTCCCAAAGTTTAAAAAAAAATTGAATAACCTCCCTTGTGCTTAATAATTGATCCTTCAAAATTGGAACCTGTATGTTAAACAGGTAATCATGTACGCTTTTTTTGGAAGATAGGAATGGGGCAGCATAGTAAATGTAATTTAGAGACTTTAGAATTATTGTCACTTTTTTTAAAAATACTTTTCTTACTTTATTTAGATACTGTGAAATATTCCCAAGTATAAATGTGAAAGGAACAATAAAACATCTACAGTTACTACCACATGAACTGAAGGAGTATGAGGCACAAACAGAGAAAGTATTGAAGAGATATTTAAAGAGATTACAATGGCTTCTAAGTGGTATGTAAAATAATTAAATAATTTGAATAGTACACCAAAACAGGAATCATTTATTTATACATGTTTGAAAATCTTTGAAACCAAAGAGAATTTGGTGTAATCCAGATCTGGTTCAAAAATTACATCAGATATAAACCAATATGTTAAATCTCTAAGACAATCAGAAATATTTCTGTGATCTGTAATTTACATATATATTATATCTTTGTCAATGAAATGTAAATGAATTAACCATGAACAAGGATAAAATAACAGGTGTTTCAGAATATTTACAGTACACAATCAATTTGCTGACTTGTAATTTTATGTTTCAGGTAGCAGGAGAGTGTTTGGAAATATAGTTCATACAAAGTGTATGATCCTTGTTGATACATCAGGCTCTATGGATCCATACATGAATGAGCTCAAACAAGAACTGGCATCACTTGTATGGGATCAACTCTACAGGCTTGGTGCTAGGTCAGTATATTGAAATTGTTCAGCTGGGTTTAAATTTAAACAAAGAACTATTGAAAACAATGATTGCACTCAGCAATAAAAAGTGTTCATTTAAAACACTCTAGAGAAATAGATTTTTGTAACATTCAATTTTTGATAGCTCTTATTTAGAACATGTATGGTACCAGTAGCATGAATATCTGAATAAGATTGAAGTATTACTTTTCTAAATGAGTATGCCTTAATTTTTGTTTAAATACCTAATGCATGATGAACATTTGTAATACTGTAAATTCAGAAATTATTGCGAGGTTTTTATTTTTGGCAAAAATGTGAGTAGTAAACACAATAATTTAAACTCGCATTTCGAACTATATTATAAGATTAAAATCGCATTTAAGTCTAAAATACAAAAATCGCAATAACAAATGCACGCAATAATTACTGAATTTACAGTAGATGGAACGAATTAAACTAAATATATTTTAAAAGTCATTTGATATAACTCATAAAGATGAAAACACTTGATTTAATATCAACTGACTTTATTTCATTTCAGATTCAATGTTGTGAGGTTTTCTGGAAATTGTGAGAATTGGTTTGACAGATTACAGCCAGCAACACAAGAAAACTGTCATGATGCTGTTAACTGGTCATCCAAGTTTAAAGCTTCTGGCAATACATGTACATTGGAAGCACTCAAGGTGCGATATTTACTTGGAAAGTTGAGAGTTATATGTGCAGAAAAGCTTCCATCACATCTACATATGTTCTTAAGTTTTAGGAATTACCAGGATTACTAAGAAACAATCAACCAGCATTTGTTTTATAAACCTTTTCGAAAAAGGAAAATATGTTTTGAAATGGAATTCAGCTTTTTTATCAATGTTTTTTGGCAACAATGACAGAAATATCAATAGTTCTTATTTACTTTATAGGACCCAACCCACAATGGGCTATACTCAATTTATTCAAATCCCAAAACTAACAATAACCCTAACCTTACCCTAGTACTTGCCTTAAAAAAAGTAAGAAAAACCCTACCCTAAAGTAAAGGGTCCCCTAAAGTAAATGAAAACAACAACAAACTCATTTCCCTTAATATGAAATTCTTTATGTGTGACAAAATGAGAAAAAAATTTAAAATGCTCACCAATGTAATCAAATATTCTATACAAAATTTGATAGCTTAGGTCAAAAGAGAAGTTTAAATGTCACAGAGATATTAAAAATTGCAATAATGAGCATTTTATTATGTTTATTTGACAGATGGCTTTTGATGATCCAGAGATAGAAGCTATTTACATGTTAACTGATGGCAAACCTGATACTAGTACCTCACTTATACTGAGAGAGGTCGGAGAATGGAATAATGAAAGAAACATCCAGATCAACACAATATCATTTAACTGTTCTGACAGGTAAGACTTACACGCTAGTACATCACTTATACATAGAAATTTCCTGACTCAGTGACAACATGTACAAGTTAGGAATAACTGAAGTTTCCGGAATGTAATTGAAACTCGAGTTGATGCATATGTGAAAAAGTGTTATGATAACTTCAATAGTTTAGATTTTCTTAATACTGTCACCTTTTTATGGCCAGATTTTTATTTGTATATGCTAGTAAGACAATTTGGGTATTTTTTAACAGAAAAGTTTCATACTTTTTCATTATAAATTACAGCACTGCCAACAATTTCCTGAAGTTATTAGCTACACAAACAGGAGGAAGATTCCACATGTGCCACAGTGATTTTGATGCTCAATTATTTGCACACAAACTACTTACTGAAGGCTTTGGAGATACAGAGGTAAGACAGTGCTCAATACATTATACACATATGCTGTAAAAATACTGGTACTTCAAATGTCAAATGTTACTGTATTGTACTATAAAATAACACTGCAATTAAGTATATCATAGATATATTACTGTGACGAAAAACGGAGAGGACGGTCGAGTAACAGGAAGAACTAAGAATGCCCGAAGCCTGAACCTGACGACGACGAATGAAAGTGATGGCAATTTCCTAATACTCCTGTAGTACTCCGCTTTCTCTCAGGTTAATTCTCCAAGTATTGTTAAGTTTCAGGTAGTGTTGTCCTGAGAATGTTCCTGGTCACATAAATTATAAATGGATCCTTGAGTAGTGTATAACTAAAAGAAACTCGAAGTCTATGATAAGTTCAACTTGTATTAAAAAGACATGTGGAATATACGCAATTTAACAATGCATAGTATACGGACGGTATTACAATAAATTCACCCTGCAGACTACAAAACTCTTGTCTTCTAACTACTCTAAAATAATGCCTAACCCCCTATTTATACTCCCCCAATTAACCTGAATAATCATAAAACAATTAACTCTCTTAACCAATGAAAAAGTGACACATAACTTGGTAGGGCAAGTAGGGCACCTGGTAGGGCACTACAGCTCCAGTGGAAGGGCTGGTAGGGCACCTGGTAGGGCTCTGCAAACTAGGTCAACAAAACAGGATATGTCTGTCATTAATAGTTCAATAACAATTATGAAACAAAGAACAACCTTTAAAAAAACAGTGGGGTGACTAATTATAACTGACAAACATATATATGAATGATGAAACTTGATTACCCCGCCTTAAAAAGAGCAAAGTAAATGATAACACTATTGCTATAACTGTAAATACATACAAAAACATATACATGATATAAATTCTTGAAAAGGGGGAGAATACCAAAATACAATATTCATTACACAGCTCCCCCTCTTAGCCCTGAACTTCCACTGTTCAGCAAGAAAAATGACACAATAAAAATGAATATGATACATGTACCTGATATCGATCATAATAATAATAATAAAAAAAAAAAAGATATGTGAGATAGTTTTTGGATTGAGTATTAACATATGATTTTGGCACGTTTAACATTATATAATCATGATACTTAATTATAACAAAAATATTTATCAATTGTCATGATTGTCAAATATTTATACATTTAGTATGGAACACTTTTTTTGGCATTATATTTCTCTCTCTCATTAAAAACAACATAAATAAATGAAATTAATGAAAATGTAAAATATGGTACCGTTTTAAGATAAAGGTGAATAAATTAGCACCGGAATGATACAAGTAATTAAGTTAGCACCGGAATGATACATGTAATTAAGTTTAAAAAAAAAATGTAATACTTAACACACTTGAATAAAATAAATTATTCTGTTTCTCTAAAATTAGTATAAACACATCAAAATAAATGGAATGTGTACTCACATTATGCTTTTTTTATACATGTTAATAAAACAGTAAAGCTATATAAAAAAAAAAAAACACAGGACGGTATAAATCTCCTTATACGACTAGAAATAAACTATATATATGGCACATATATGGACTTAGGACACCAATCATAGGGACCTAGGCACCATGAGAATCGAAATATGTATTAAGCAACATTGATGCACCAAAAAGGACATTCAATGTACAAAAATTCAACAACAACAAAAAAAAAATAGATATAGAAAAACATGATAAACCCTTTTCTTTACATGTATACTTACACGTACAGTTACAAGTAAGATATAAAAAGTTCCATATAATAATAAAAAAAAACTGTCCACGCACATAGTGCAAACAAAATAAGTCTCTAGTTAATCAATAGGTTCAACCACAACTTCCGTCCTGCGCAAAGCCTCGGCATGTTCGCACAGCTCTTCCTCCATGTGGCGAATAAAGCCGCGCCAATCGAAACTTCTGGGATCATAATGAGTTGAAGTGGCGAAGTTGTGTTCCCTTCTCACTGAGGAGACTCCATTTTTAGTCGATCTAATAGTTATCAGTGACAAATTTACAATCTCTACACTATCTATATGGGATTCTCCTTCCTCATCTGAATTGCTAGCCGTGGTACTACTATTTGAGTCAGAAATATAAATGTCATCAGGCTCTAAACTAGTTCCTCCTGAAGCACTGCCACTGTGACCAGCACCCTCCTGTGCCGATTCAATATCGAACTCGGAGGCATCCTCCTGGAGGATTACCTCATCCACAAATTCCTGTTCCTCCGGAACTTCTGGGCTGCTGGCTCCAGGGACATTTTCCTCTTCCGCTACTTTTAATTTTTTCTCTTGTGGGCCACATGTCTCGATATTTTCTCGTGGGGTATAACCCGAGTAAGCATCTCGGGACATGCCCCTTGCTTCCTCTACTGTTCTCTTATGAGTACTTTGTAGATGAATCAACAGATACTCCCTCCGGAAAAATATGCGGTCGCAATTTGTCTCATTGCAACCGACATACCTTACGTTGCTATTATGTACGGCGTTTATATATCTTTTTAAATTTCTCCTGCTGGCATACTTTAAATCACAATATGAACAAACGACTTCTGGCATTTTGTATAAGGTAGAAATGTCCAAAAATCTCTTAGGCTTTTTAATGGTTCTTGTCCTTGTATTTCTTGATGCGGAAATGGTCATGTGATTTCTAATTCGCGCGCTTGGTCGGGCTGGTCAGGTACCTGATTCCGGGATTCCCAAATTAGTCGGGCCTGTATCAGAATGATTTTCACTTTCATTTGCCGAAACTGGTATAATTTCAGGGGGGCATATTTCTTTTTCTCCAATAATTCCTGGTAGATTTTCACTCACAAAACTATTTTCATCATCGAAGTCACCTGTAAACTTGGCTAAATCCGGGAATTCAACAGGGTGTTGCTCGGGCACATCGGGCATATCAGGACGGGCATTTGATTGATTAAACCAATCCAATTTTTTAGATCCCAAATACGGTTTTAAAATATCTCCATGAACAGTTACTTCTGGAGAATTCTTAGCACACTTTACTTTAAATGTGATGTCACTAAGCTTTTCAGTTATTACCCAAGGTCCAGTCCAATGACGAGCAATCTTGAGCTTAATCCCGGGAACATTTTTCTTTTGGTTTCTCCACACGAAGTCCCTGACATTATAGACGACTGGACGAACTTTAGCATCAAAAATGTTTTTCTGCCTCTCAGCAGCAGACTTTAAATTATTACGGGCTAATTCATGTGCTTCCCTCAAATTTTGTTCAAGTTTATTAACATACTCCGAAATAAAGTTTTCTTCCACATTGTCATCCGAGACAGTTTCAGTCATTAAATTTAATGGAAACGACATCTCCCGACCATATATCATGCGATGAGGTGTAATACCAGTGCTTTCCTGGGGCGTTGCATTATAAGCCATAACAATATAGTCTAAATGTTCATCCCAATCTTTTTGGTGTTTCTTAATATACTTCGAAAGTATATCATTGACGGTCCTATTCATTCTTTCAATCATGCCATCAGATCTTGGATGGAGGGGTGTCGTTCTAGTTTTATTTATTTCTAATAACTGACATAACTCTCTAAAAATAGCACTCTCATATTGTCGGCCTTGGTCAGAGTGAATTTCCACCGGGCAACCATATCTCTTTACCCATGCCCTAAATAAAATATCAGCTACGGTTTCTGCTCGCATATCAGGCATGGCATAAATTTCTGTTAATTTCGAAAAATAATCCCCTACTACCAAAATGTACTTATTCTTATTAATCGATGTAGGAAAAGGTCCAGCAATGTCACTCGCTATCCGTTCAAATGGGGCACCAACTACGTACGACTTCATCTGATGACGTTTCTTTGCCATCGGGCTTTTGCGTTCTCCGCATATTTCGCACTGCTGTATATATAACTTAATGGTTCCCTGCATATCTCGCCAGTAGAAGGGAGATAGCTTCGCCTTTTCATAAGTTTTCTTTATTCCTAAATGGGCACCTGTTCGAGCATCGTGTAAGTACCAGAGAATAGGATTTACTAATGACTCGGGTACGCAAATTTTCCATCGGCCTGTTTGGCCATTTCAACCCACTTCAAACACAATACATTATTTTTAATTTCCAAAAGCTCCCATTTGGCTAACCAAAATTTTAAATTCAAACCATAACCGCAAATTTCTTCCCAGGCGGGCTTTTCAATTTTATCTAAAGTTCAAAATTTTCCCTAAAATAATATCAGCTTCTTGTCGGGCTCTTACTGTCTCTAACCTCAGATCTATATTTGGCATCGGCTTTTGCTGGGCAATTTTTGGTCTGTTGCTCTTTCGTCCCCTCCTAACTAAAGGCGATTCTCCTGAATCAGGATTGACTACTACATCTGTATCGTTATTTCCTACACAGTCAAAGCTTGGTCTCGTATGGTCATCATGACTATCTGAGTTTTCAGAAACTACGTCTATGCTTTTCTCATCGCCCTCCTTCATATATTTAATTTCTGTTTCGATAGGACCCTCGTAGCCATAACCCCAAGGCATCTCGCATTGTTTACAAAATTCCCCATTATCAGTTACTAGCCGCGACATCGCATCTGCATTCCCATGGCGCACTCCTGGCCTGTGCTCAATTTTCATGTGAAATTGGCTCAGTTGCTGAATCCATCGATGTATCTGACCATCGGGCTCCCGAAAATTCTGAAGCCACGTCAGAGACCCATGATCAGTTCTTATACGGAACGGACGTCCTAAAAGATAATGTTTAAAATACTTAGTAAAATAAACAACAGCTAACATTTCTCTTCTTGTCACGCAATAGTTGCGTTCCGGCTTATCCAAACACCTACTACCGTACGCAATTACTCTCTCTTTCCCGTCCTGAATTTGGGATAAAACGGCTCCAATGGCATATGCGCTGGCATCAGTATCCAGTATAAACTCGGACCCGTCAGCCTGCAGAAATCCCAATATAGGTGCCGAAATTAACCTACTTTTCAGTCCTAGGAAAGCAGCTTCTGCATCTTTGTTCCAAGCAAATTTCTGGTTTTTCTTTGTAAGGTCAAACAGAGGCTTTGCAATTTTCGAAAAGTCCTTCACATATTTCCTATAATAGGAAGCTAAAATAAGAAAACTACGAACTTGTGTCACTGTCGCAGGTCTTCTTAACTGCAACAACTTTAGCTGGGTCGGTTTTAACCCCTTCAGTGGACACAATATGCCCCAAAAAGGATATTTCTTTTTGCAACATATGACACTTCTTCGGCTTTAACTTCAGACCTGCTTCTGTAAGTCGACCAAAAACTTTCTGAAGATTCAAAAGGTGTTCTTGGAACGATTTGCCAAATACTACTATGTCATCGAGATATAGTACAGCAACTCGCCACTGTAACCCAAACAGGGTCTTTTCTATAATTCTTTCAAAAGTACTAGCCGCATTACAAAGCCCAAACGGCATAGTCGTAAACTGGTACAGTCCTCCTCTAGGGGTAGCAAAAGCAGTCTTCTGTTTATCTTCCTCTACCATTGGCACTTGATGGTAGGCCATGTCCAGATCTAGTGAGGAAAACCACTCAGCCCCTCCTAGAGTATCTAAATTTTCGTCTATCCGTGTTAGGGGATAGGCGTCCTTTATGGTCTTTTCATTCAATTTTCGGTAATCTACGCACATCCGCCAACATCCATCTTTCTTCTGTACCATCACAACTTGTGATGACCACGGGCTTTCGGATTTTTCAATAAGACCTTTCTGTTCTAACTTCCTAACTTCGTCCTCCAATGCCTGCCTCTTGTACATTGGAATCCTCCTAGGTGGTTCTCTAATGGGCTTATCGTCTCTAAGTTTTATCTTGTGAGTGCCCATATTGGTCCGACCAACCTCACCCGGTTGGGCAAAACATTCCTGATGGGCGCCTAGAAAATTCTTAAACAATTCCGCTTGTTTTTCATCTAAATTCCTACAACCAATCTCAAACATTGGATGCAGGTGCTCAGGTATATTGCCTGTGCTCCTTGTAGCGTCCACTTCAACCTCACAAATATTCGACATTTCATTCATATCTATAACCGGCCCGACTCGACACACGGGCGTAAACAATGCCAGGTGTGTATGCCTATATACAATAACATCTGAAGAGCCTGGGTTATACACTCGGGTATATACCACTCCATCCGCTGAATCAACTAACGTTTTTGCCAACGCCAGTCCAAGCCGCTCCAGAAAAGGGCGCTCGGGCGTCAAAATACCCAAGGAGCTGGATGCACTACGATATTTAGCCTTGTTCGTTAATCCCGACTTGATTATAGCTTCATGTCTCGGTGGTACCATAACTGTCTCCAACGCTATAACCCTCCTAGATTTGGTCTCTTTTGACCCTTCCAAAGGTATTCTCTTACCTTTAATAACAAAACTGGACTCGTCATGGTCCCAGGTACAACGATAAGTCGAGATGAAATCCTCTCCTATTAAGTTGTTTCTCACTCCTCCAACAATAACCTCATGTTCGAAAACATTCTCACCAAACGTGATCATCATCTCCGCTTTGCCAAGACATCGCAGCGGCTGTCCGTTAGCGGCTACAAAATGACTGTCAACTGGACTTAACATGGGTTTGTCCAGTATTAAGTCAAACGTTTCATTGGTGATGAATGTACTCATGGCACCAGTATCTATTTTCCATTCGACTGTCGTGCCCTCGATCTGTCCTTTCACAACCATATTAGCAATTCCTCTTACTTTAACTTTCGGGGAAGGACTATCAATAGGAGTTTCAGGTTCCTTGGGCGTATCAACTACATGACCGTCGCTGCTACTCGTTTCTTTTACAATAACCTCTGAATCTTCTTTAAACTTCACCTTTCTCCTCTTCCTCCATCTTCTCTTTACTTTTACATCAACTTCTTTATTAGGCCTCCTTTGGGTAACCGATACTTGGCCCTCAGTATCGGTCACATCTAGTTTAACGGACTCGGCTCGGCTCCAACGGACAATGGTGCCGGCTCTTGCTGTCCGCCTCCATGGTCTGTTTGGATTCTACCAAACTGTGGGGCACCTCCCCTACCTCTCATAAAGCCTCGATTAAAGGGTCTCCCTCGGAACCCTCTACCATTATTATTCCAATTATATCTTCCTCGGCTGACGCCTCTATTATATTCATAATCATTTGTTTGCTCAGTAGAACCCGCCCTTGGAGGTTCACTGGCATCTATCATCATATTATCTCTATGTCTCACTTCATATATAGGCCTATTAACAGGTTTATCTTTAACTAAATCCTTTTCTCCAACTCTTAAACATTCCTCTTGCATTGCATTTATAACTGCTTCTTGCAAATTTTTAGGCCTTGTCCTTTTAACTGCCAGGCGAAAGTCTTCAGACTGACCGCACTTGTCCAGAAAAGCTTTCACAGCATTTTCTTCAACTATATCAGGATTCCCAGGGTAAGCTCTCCTGCATAGATCTTCAAGCGCCTGTCCAAAATCTCGTAAAGACTCTTTATCCCGCCTTCTTCTCATCTTAGCTTCGGCTATGTACTTCTCCTTCATGGCTGTATGGCCAAACCTTTCCTCCATCTTTTGTCTCAACCTCGTATAATCTCGCTGAAATACCAATGGCAACCCGTATGCAAAAGTTTCGGCTTGTCCTCTAAGAGTGCTGAGAAGTACCCGTCTCGATTTTTCAGGATCCCAAGAGTTGAGCTCGGCGATGTTCTCGAAATACTGCAGAAATTCATTCCAGACGTCTTCGTTGACCCCGGAGAATGTTCTACGGACAGGGTATTCTGTATGATGTGATGATCCGGAACGTGGGATACTAGCTGCCATATAAGATGGAGCCGAAGCATCCTGGTATGACACCAGGGAAGGGACACACCGTTCACGCTCTGCAACATCATTCGCATTCCCCACCATTTCAGCTCCATCTGCACCTTGTGAGGGCTTCGACTGCCTTAATAAAGGGATCGAGGCACCAATGGTACAATCTTCTCTGTCGCATGGTTGATCACGGTTTTCACTAACGCATTGATCCATATTTATATCCGGGAATATACCATCCTCATCATACATCAAGTCGGTCATATGGCGTTCACCGTTCTTACTAGAGCGCCAAACAATCTTGATGCCTAATGTCGAAACAAGGAGTCCAATAATTATAAAAAGACCAGTCATTACATATTCCTGGGACCTTCGGACTACCTTATTCTCTGGGAAGTACATCCACACAAAAATTACACAGCCACTGCATACAACAAGAAAGCAAATCCATACAGACCAAAACCAACCCCAACTACATTTGGTCTCCAAACCATTGACCGCACCAACAACTTCCATACTCTGGTAGCTCCTGGGTGACGAATGCATAAACTTCCGAAAACTCGGGTCGCCAGCTTTCTTCCCAGAGTGTGCTTCCAGAGGAGTCATGGGGAATGGTGAAACCTCAACTCCCGAGTCTGCAGGTGAAAATAATCTAGATCTACAGTTATCTTGCCTTACCCCAACGGACCTTGGAGCCCGAGTAGATGACCTCCGCATTATCCTTGGAGTTTCCATGACAATAAATCCAAGAGAAAAATATCACAACTGAATGTCATTAAAGTTATCAAAGTCACTCAATAAAAATCCCACCGCTGCCACCAATGTGACGAAAAACGGAGAGGACGGTCGAGTAACAGGAAGAACTAAGAATGCCCGAAGCCTGAACCTGACGACGACGAATGAAAGTGATGGCAATTTCCTAATACTCCTGTAGTACTCCGCTTTCTCTCAGGTTAATTCTCCAAGTATTGTTAAGTTTCAGGTAGTGTTGTCCTGAGAATGTTCCTGGTCACATAAATTATAAATGGATCCTTGAGTAGTGTATAACTAAAAGAAACTCGAAGTCTATGATAAGTTCAACTTGTATTAAAAAGACATGTGGAATATACGCAATTTAACAATGCATAGTATACGGACGGTATTACAATAAATTCACCCTGCAGACTACAAAACTCTTGTCTTCTAACTACTCTAAAATAATGCCTAACCCCCTATTTATACTCCCCCAATTAACCTGAATAATCATAAAACAATTAACTCTCTTAACCAATGAAAAAGTGACACATAACTTGGTAGGGCAAGTAGGGCACCTGGTAGGGCACTACAGCTCCAGTGGTAGGGCTGGTAGGGCACCTGGTAGGGCTCTGCAAACTAGGTCAACAAAACAGGATATGTCGTTCATTAATAGTTAAATAACAATTATGAAACAAAGAACAACCTTTAAAAAAACAGTGGGGTGACTAATTATAACTGACAAACATATATATGAATGATGAAACTTGATTACCCCGCCTTAAAAAGAGCAAAGTAAATGATAACACTATTGCTATAACTGTAAATACATACAAAAACATATACATGATATAAATTCTTGAAAAGGGGGAGAATACCAAAATACAATATTCATTACATTACCATAGATTTACAAGAAAGGGACATACATGATACACCTTATCGCTATTTGTCCGCCATTACTTGATATCACACATGTTCCCATAAAATTTTGACGTTATAAAACAAAATATCTGACACCACAATCGAAAAGTGATTGTTGAATGCATCAAAAGTTCAAGCAGCCGGGTCAGCAGGGATTAGCAAAAAGGTAAATAAAAAAAAGTCATAACCTAGCCAAAAACACATGATTGAAATTTAGGTCATAGGTTGATATAACGGAACACCAATGAATTCCTGAACAGTATTGTACTATATGTTAAATATATAAAGAAGGCTGCAATGTTTTTAAAAAGGTTAACCATATATTAAGTCTAAAGTATTCAAATAATCAGGTTGTATAGTCCTGCAGAGATGAAAAGGAAAATATTCAAGTTTCACTTTTGTTTATTTTATTTAATAGAATGTAAAAAAAAAAATTATAAGCAAACTTGACTATCTTGTAATTTCAAATTGCCTTTAGTAGCGTCTTATGAATACCATTAAAATAAGATTATATGACTCTAGTCCAACAGTCAGACTTTTATATTATATTTTATTACAATACACTTGTATAGATTTTTCTCACCTGAAACTATTCCTGTTGTGTTTAGTTGATTCTTATGGAATATTATGAATTAACTCAATGTTATTTTTTTCAGTATCCACATTTACCTGAATTTGAAGGTGATGATCTACGCAGACTTGGACAAGAAATAGCTCTTGCTAGAAAATACTTGGCTCAGGCAAGACAGTACAGGTATGTATAATTAATGTGCATTGCTGATTTTTATGGGTTTTGTTGATCTAAATATTTATTAGTATCTTGACATGGCAAATATGCCAAACAGGTGTATAAAAGTTTGTAATAAATGTAATTTTAGGTATGCAATGACTATTTTATTACCTAGAACTGATGCCTCGAAAGCTGAATAAAATGGATTTATCATTGTTTCTTATACAACGCTATTTTTAAATTTTGATATATAAACATTAATGATTTTTCTCATTTGTTTCTGCTTTGAAAGTATTCATATGTTTCATTCTCTTGTAGATCTTTGTACCAATCAAAAGTATCAACAAGTGAAAAGCCTGCATCTAATAAAGGTGAGTATTATCAAACATTGTATGTCTAAGGCAAAATTAAAGGGATTGTAAGCAACTTCATAATGTTACATGTATTACTTTTTTATAGAGTCAAAAAATTCTATTTGACTGTAAAATTGAGAACGGAAATGGGGAATGTGTCAAAGAGACAACAACCCAACCATAGAAAAAACAACAGCAGAAGGTCACCAACAGGTCTTCAATGTAGCGAGAAATTCCTGCACCCGGAGGCGTCCTTCAGCTGGCCCCTAAACAAATATACTAGTTCAGTGATACTGTAAACCAACTTATTTTTCGCGGATACTTTATTTCGCGTTCCTCCCTTTCATGTCTATTTCGCGTCGATTTAAATTCGCGATTCTCCAGTAAACTTGATGTAGTAAAGTAAGAAATAAGACATAGTATCACATATTCGCGATGATTTATATTAGCAATATTTTTCTACACGCGAAAGTCGCAAAAATAAATAAATTGGTTTACAGTAATGAATGCCATACTAATTTCCAAATTGTACACAAGAAACTAAAATTAAAATAATACAAGACTAACAAAGGCCAGAGGCTCCTCACTTGGGACAGGCGCAAAAATGTGGCAGGGTTAAACATGTTTATGAGATCTCAACCCTCCCCCTATACCTCTAGCCAATGTAGAAAAGTAAACGCATAACAAGACGCACATTTAAAATTCAGTTCAAGAGAAGTCAAAGTCTGATGTCAGAAGATGTAACCAAAGAAAATAAACAAAATGACAATAATACATAAATAACAACAGACTTGTTTAGTTATTGTTTTGTCATTAAATAATTGATTACCTTCTTAATCATATTGCGTGATAAAGAAGCTTTGTGGAAAGATTGAATATAATAGAGATGCGTGGTTTGGAAGAATTTGAAAAAATTGTAACAAGGGTTAGAATATCTTTTCAATTTTGGAAAATATACAAAATTGAAGGATTAAATTTCATTTATTATCGCTATTTTGTGCCTTTTTCCTATGATCTTTTTTTTGTGATAATTTTCATATGCTACTTGCTTGAGATGGAAAATTATCGCTAGAAACTAAGCATGCACGTGACGTTGCTAACAAAATTGACATGAAATTGACAACGTCGTCATAGGTAAAATAGCGATCAAAAGATTATCATTGTTCATCTCAACTTGATTGCCTTTCTCGCTTTCACCGCCCCGACTCAAGCGAGAAAATCAATCTCGTTGAGATGATCACCGATAATCTATAATTATGACAAAAAATAAGTAAGATAGATAAAGAAATCAATGTTATATATTAATCATTTATTTTTCTCTTTGTTTCCAGGAAATGCTCCCCCTTTCATAGTAGGGAAACCAAGGACTTCAGCCAGATGAAAAGTTGGAAGTTGATGGACATTTATAGTGCATTTTATTTTTGAATGAGATCTTTTTATTTCGAACATTTATATGGAGAAAAGATCTTATTTGACAGTCTGTGATATATTTTATTAAAAGGCAATTTATATTTTATATTTTATAACATTTTATCATGTTTTGGGTAATACATGTTCATTTTGGATGAAATTTTATTTATTGAATGATATTGTGATAAAAATGTTACAAGTTGATAATTTGATAATTTTCAATTCAAAATGGTTTGAAATATTAAAAACAAAATACAATTGGAATATTGAAGGGAACAAAAACATTACATGTAATTATTTTAAACAGAATGTTTTTGTGAATTATCACTGAAGTATTTCAGTGAAAATGTTATTTTTTTAGTATTGTTTATGTTTAAAAGTAGCTTAACATGTAGTTAATCAGAAACTTATTCTTGGCTAAAATGAAAAGATATGTTTAATCAAAATAAATTATAAATTTAATGTAAAATTCTGAGTTTATAAGCTTTTTATATTTTAGGTAGAAAAAAAATCTTGTTAGATAAATATTTATTCAGAACATTTTATGAATTTCACACTTAAAATCTGAACAGAATTAGAGAATCTCTGAATATGGTAATGGACCTGCTATTAGTTATATAGGTTTTGATACTAAATGTTGTGAATAGAAACTTTTTGTAAAAATGTATACTGTATATTTGGATATTTATGCCTGATCTTTTTTTACAAAAGAAACTTTCGAAGGTGAAATATTTGCATTTTGAAGGTGTCAATAATGATTATATATCGTAGCTAGACAAACAAGAAATGTCCCTTTATACAGTATATCATTTAATTATGCATGCTTGTTGAAACTAGTCTGTGAATGTATTTTACAGTATTTGTTAAAAATATACAGAGTAAAAAATAGTCTACTAATTTCTTTTTTGTCTTTGTTCACATGCAGGAAAACTCATTGAACATTATCTCATTCATGATATGATCTTTGAATACCAAGGATTTAATTTCATTTTAGAAGAATTTTTCCAGATGCAGGAATGTATTCATAAATAAAGTCATCCTGGTCTTGAAGCTTACACACACTTGTAAGTCTCATGGTTACATGCTCTCTTTGAATGTGGTAGGTTGTGGTTTGCATGCCCAGCTAGGTAAAGTAAAGCTGGGCATAGCCTCATAAAGGCATAAAAGCATATCCTGTTTTGCTTGGAATCAGAATAGTGTGACAAAGTTTCTATAGGGACTGTTACCTTCTGAACTAGCATGTTCAAAATACAGCTTAGAATGATGGTTCAATACCAAGTAGATATTATATCATATTGAAGTAACATGTTCGTCCTAAATGTGCATTCCTGTTTGAATGGTTTTATGCTATAGTCATTTTCGGGGCCCTTTATGGCTTACTGTACAGTGACAGCTGAGGGTCTGTGTTGAAGACTGTACTTTGACCAATAATGGTTTACTTTTACAAATTGTGACTTGGATGGAGAGTTGTCTCATTGGCACTCATGAATACCACATCTTATATCTATTACATTTGTTGCTTGATGTTACAGCCATCCTATTTCATCATTAAACAGGCACACAAGATTGCACCAGTTGTAGTACTAAGCATACCCCACTCATAATGCAAAGTAATGTATAACAAGAAGTGGGTGTCTGACAGATTCTGAAAAGTGCACACATATTTATTCATCACTGACTAAATGTAAAATTATTCTTCTCTATAGTACTTAGAATAAGGATGAAATTGTCTGACTGATTCGGAAGTAGTTCCTTAGAAAATGTGAGAAATAATTGTGTGAATAAGAGTACACACGCCAAAATGTCTTCAATATAAAGGTTTTACTACAAGCATAACATAAATTTAACATTTCAAAGATCTATTTCTGTGGTGAATTTCAAATCAATTTTGTTTGACCTGTACACCATTCAATTATTCCATACACCAAATATAGTTGACCTATTGTTTATGCTAATTTAAAAACAGATAACACAAAAACTTAACATTAACAACTGAATTTTGAAAATGAGGCCAAGGTCAGATGATACCGGACAGACAGATATGAATAACTTACAATTATTTCATACATTGAATATAGCTGACTTTTTGCGATTAGTAATTGAAAAACAAACCAAAACACAAAAACTTAACATTGATCAATGAACCATGAAAACAAGGTCATGGGTTCATAAAATCTATCATACAGACATGTATACCTTATAATGATTCCATCCTTCAAATAGAATGACCCTATCGCTTGTAGACCTTGCAAGAAACCCATATCTCAAATATAGTTATTCTATTACTCATAAATAATGAGTATTTTACATGACAAAAATAAAATCATATTTTTTTTCCATGCATTCATTGAACCATGAAAATGAGAACAATTTCAAACAGACCCAGCTAATGGAAACTTCATAACATAAGGCAACTACAAGGTATGGAGCATCAAAGTTTTCTGACTTCTGAAATAAGAAAGCTTTATACAAACATTTATGTTGTAGCTGCTGCCGGATTGTAATCCCTAGAACTCACATTCAGAGCTAGACATATGTTCCTTGATATTGAGTGATTGATAATTATATTCCAAGATCACAGAAATAAATGGTCTGTCATAAATAAGCCTAATAGTTTTCCAGTTTAAATGTTTTTCCGCTATTATTTTTTGGGGCCCTTTAAAGCTTGCTGTGTTGAAGGTTGTACTTTGACCTATAATGTTTACTTTTATAAATTGTTACTTGGATGGAGAGTTACCTATAATGGTTACTTTTATAAATTGTTACTTGGATGGAGAGTTGTCTCATTGGCACTCATACCACATCTTCTTAATATATCTATCTACTAAATCAGAAAACTATCTTTCATCTTATAGTATACCAAATATCAACAATATTTCTATAGTGCTTATTCTGAAATGGACCTGAGCAGTAAATTAATTTTATGCTTGGAAGAGTAACTTATCTTACTTTGTGGAATTCATCACAGGTGAGTCAAAAACTAAAATCATTTATTTATTTGTATAATATTCTTGGATACATCATTAGAAGATTAATTCCAAGTTTAATCTCATTTAAATTACTGTCTATTTAAGAAAAAGCTTGCAGAGATATACATGTCTGTTGCATAACAGTCCATAAAACATAGCAATAGCAAAACTGCAGCTGAATACCAGGTACTTATAAATAGTTGTGGATTACAAAGAACTCAGTAACTCAGTTCTGAAATGATTTTATGAATACCAATAAAACTTGACATGATATGGTGTTTGAACACATCAGCATATTATATATTAATACATTTGTATATAAATCTTTAATAAAGTTCTATTAAGAAGATTTAAATGTCTTTATAAGTTCTTCACAATATCTATTTGTCCGATGCTTGTGTTTGACACCTTCTATTTCTGTGATTAACATCTGTGGAGAGAATTTTCCTGCTTCTTTCAGAACCTCTGTATAGAGAACACAAAAACAAATAAAAAACATGAAAAAGTAATCATATACATTTTTTAAATACATTTTTGTTCAACATCTTTTTAAATCATTTAAGCCAAACAGGAAACACTGAGAAATCATAAGAGATGTTGGTCAGATGACATGAATATGATCTACTCCTATTTTGATGAGGATTTATATGACTAAGGACAGTCTAAATGTGGAAAGTCATTTGAATTAAGTACGTCCTATATATAATCATCAATGTAATGACCTTTAAATAATTTTAAAAAAATTACACTTGTTTCATTATAGCATGATTCTCTGAAATTAGATGTAACAATAAAATGAAATTTAAAGATATAAGATTATGCACATTTTTGTCAAACATGTTCTTGATTAAGTAGTTCTTTACACATTATATCCACATGTAAAATATATGTTTTTAAATATAATTGAAATATGTCTATATACATGTATAAATATTTTCAGTTGCTCAAGTCTGTATAATATTGATTTTTTAATATAATCCACCTACCTTGTATTGCATTCTGTATTTTAGCATCAGGATCATCAAGATGCACTAGTAGACCTTTATAAATAGACTCTAGGTGTAGCCTATACAGATCTACCTTGTATTTCCCTTCAAAACATTCCAAATATGCAAGGAATGTTTTAGATACAACAATTCTGATCTCATCACTGCTATCATCTAACCGCTTCAGTAACTCTGGGTAGAAGTTGTACAGATTGTCCTGGTCGAGGGAGTTATTCATGAGCTCTAGCAGCCTGGTCATCACACGACAAGAAACCAGTCGTGTATTCTTGTTGTCACTGTCCATGGAGGTTTTAAGTTGTGTGATTAGATCTTCAACAACAGGTTGCATCTGAAAATACGTAAATTATATTCAATTACAAATTAAGCTTTGCTCCAAAATTGGCTTGATGCAAACTTATATGAGAAAATAAAAGCTAATATTACAGTTAAATCGAATTTCAACATGAAAATGACCAGAAATTAAAGTCATAACTAGTATCTTAGGATCACATCTAAGAATAATTAATAATTTGAATCCTTGAAGCATAACATATAAGCTAGTGATTCTTTCTACTTTGTAGATGTCATAGGATTTATGGGAAAAGCCTCAAATTTATTGAACTGAACTAAATATACTCATCTTTTGGAACAAATTTTTGATTGAGTGAAAAAAGGTTCTATGACAATTATACGTCCAATACATTACCTTGTAACAAATGACTTTGTGAATGACGGAATATAATCCTTTAATTTTTTCACTGCTTATTGAAAACAAGGATGAAATAAGAAATCTAAATTCTTAAAAGCAATTAATAACATAAGACTTTTTTGTGAAAAGTAGAAAATTTATCATTTATGTGAAAAACACTTTGGCAGAAATAACAGTTTCAGGTAACGTTAAGTAACATACAAATGCATTTGGAAATACAAATGTAGTTTCAAAATCTTGTATACTCTTTAACATTCTCAGACAATAATAAAAGTAAGATAAGAAACATAAAAAAATTCCAAACCTTTTCTTTATCCAAGACTCCACTTTGTAACAATGCCCACATACATGACACAGCACTAGTTCTGATGGCTGATGCTATTCTTCCTGCTTGCCACACCATATTAGGTATAACTATATCCCTGACCACGATCACTGATATGTCTCCAAACTTTCCCTGTGAGTCTAATGTCTCCTTAGCATTCATCAGGAGTTGGGATAGAAGGCTGAAGAACTTAACCCTCATTTCAGCATCCTTTTTTGGGTCGAGACAGGGTACTAATATGGCCATGACTTCATCTAACAATTCTCCAACAATTGGTCCTATTTGAAAGAAAAAAAATCCATAAATACAACTTTTTGTTTAAAACACCCTAGATGTCATGTACATATTTTTGATATTTTGTAGCTTTTTCTGTCATACTCCATATTTACTTTCACTATAAATTTTTATTCTTTGAATAAAAAAAGATTAAACAAGAATGTGTCCAAAGTACACGGATGCCCCACTTGCACTATCCTTTTCCATGTTCCATGGACCGTGAAATTGGGTAATAATCTAATTTGGCATTAAAATTAGAAAGATTATATTATAGGGTACTAAGTTTCTAGTTGATTGGACTTCAATTTTATCAAAAACTACCTCGACCAAAAACTTTAACCTGAAATTCCCACTTTCATTTTCTATGTTCAGTGGACCGTGAAATTGGGGTCAAAAGTCTAATTTGGCTTTAAAATTAGAAAGATCATATCATAAGCAACAAGTGTATTAAATTTCAAGTTGATTGGACCTCAGCTTCATCAAAAACTACCTTGACCAAAAACTTTAACCTGAAATTCCCACTTTCATTTTCTATGTTCAGTGGACCGTGAAATTGGGGTCAAAAGTCTAATTTGGCTTTAAAATTAGAAAGATCATATCATAAGCAACAAGTGTACTAAGTTTCAAGTTGATTGAACTTCAGCTTCATCAAAAACTACCTTGACCAAAAACTTTAACCTGAACAGACGAACGGACGCACAGACGGACGAACGGAGCCACAGACCAGAAAACATAATGCCCCTCTACTATCGTAGGTGGGGCATAAAAATCTGGCCAAGAGACCAACAAAGTAAACAACAAATTAAAAAAAACGTGACCTTAATCTGAATGTCAGAATTTTAGGCATGACTTACAAATATCTAGAACTGTCACTATTCTCAATATTTTCAATGAAGAAATTCAAAGTATACCTGACTCGATCAGTAGAGTATCTAATACAAGTCTTTCTGGTGTATGTGTATTCCACATAACATAACTATCTTCAAATGAATTAATCAATGGCTTAGTATGTTTTCTGAATAATTCATCTTTTGTTGAAAATCCTTCCACCTCTGACAACTTGTCAAGCAAAGTATGAGCCTGTAACAGAAATTAAAAAAATTGCTTAAATTAAAAAAAATTACAAATTCTATGAAATAAATACCATCTCTCTGTTGTACATTCATTTTTTTTCTTCTAATTTTGAGTATTGAATTCAGTTGTCTCCCCTTTTAATTTGAAACTCATTATTGAGGGGGGATAGGACCTTTATCGGGACTCCGGGATCGGATGTTTTTAAGCTCGGGATTTCAGGATCTGGGAATTCTTGTTTTCGAAATTTCAGGACGTCGGGATTTACTTTATTTAAATTCGAGACCTCAGGATTTCGTGTTTTTAAGCCCGGGATTTCGGGATTAGGACCCCTCCTATCCCCCCTCATTATTCTATTCAAATTAATATGACGTACAATGTATGTTACAGTTACCAAGATATTTTTTTGATGAAGTGAGAGAGAAAAATCTATTTGGAAATTTACTATTACTTGCCGATATACCTTTTTAACACATGTAGAAATAAAAATATTCCAAAGTTAACAAAAAAGTAAAACTATTAGAGTAAGATGTGTTTAAAAAAAAAAACACACAATTTTTACAGTTAAGTATACCATTTGAATTTTCAGAAAAGAGTATTTTTGGATGAAGTCCATATGTTTTCACTTTCTGTAGAAGAATATGTGCACTAGTGATTAGCTTTAGTTTGTCAATTCTCTGTTTATTCATTAGATTGTAAATGAACTGATATTTAATGTCTTATACGATAAGTAGGATTTATCAGTGTAAATTTTTCTTTACCATTTAATACAAAAACCTGCTTAACTAATATTGAATACCTCTTCAGCTGTTGAGTCGGCTTGTTTGAGAGCTATAACAGTTATCAGTACGTTGAATATGATCTGACTGACATCCCTGACATCTGTCTGTCCAACCGCCATCATTGTTCCCATACATTTCAATAACTGTTGCTGTAGTGGAGTCTGAAAGTAAAATCAACAATTTAATTTCGGTTTAAGAAGTTACAAAATGTCTTTAAATCAGATTCTTTTTAGTTTTAAAGTTTTGTGGTGGAAAAAAAGGATTTGATCAGATTAGCCAATACCTGTCAATGGCCTGTGTCTGTGTAAAATTGTTTTTATGTATTCAATGGTCATATAATGTGAAGTAAATTGTGAAAGTTCTTCTGTAATTGAATTGTATATATAGTATTTGTATACTAGTTTACGCATACAACACATTTGAGCCATTAATATTCTACAATTTCAAAAGTATGAGAAGAAATACTTTTTCAATACCGTGATGGTTAAGCATATATCAGGATTTGCCAGAGTACAACATATGTCTGATAGATATGGCTTCAGTTTACTCCTTTCTGTTCCTTTCATGATGTTTGCTAGAATCATAAGTGAGGTATATGACTGTGTAGATTTGATGTTGCCTTGTACTAGTTTCCACCAGACTTCTGGCTCCACAAAGTAACCCACAAGCTCTGCACTTCTCTGTACCTGCAAACAAATATTCATCAACTTAGATCAAATATGTAATTGGTGTACTAATAAATATGATTTAATTTTAAACCATAAGTTGTAAAGATCTCTTATCTTTTCAGTAGTTTTCAGATGATTTCTAGTAAAAAGTCTTAAAGAATTGAATGAATTGTGAAATATATATATATTTTTTTAAGTGCTTCATTTGTATCTTAATATAGAAAAAAGACAACATTTATTGTTTTGTACACAGATCAAGCTGTTCAATGGGTTTTCTTGATTGAATTGTTATACATTGTGTCAGGTATGGGTTTTGCTCATTGTTAAAGCTTGTGCTATATATTTGAATATCATCTCTTGTGGATAGTTGTTTCATTGGCATTTAAACCACATTTTCTTATTGTCAATCATATAGAGAACTATTAGTTATAATACTTACATCTTTGACAACTTGTACTTCCTGGTCTGCACATGCTTTATTCATGCCAGATATCAATGGTGTCATGTGTTGTGTTATGTAATCCTCAGCGTTTAGAAGTAGTACATAGAGCAGTGATGCAGATTTAAGTCGGGTGGGTGCAACCCAGTCCACGATATCTCTCATTAAACCATTGACGATCTTTGATAGATTTCTATTGACTAATACTCGACATCCAAGATTGGGTCTCTCCACTAAAACAAATCAACACTAAATAAGATTATAGTTCACAAAAAAAGATTGTTCAATGAATCTAGTTCTACACCAATATTTGATAACAAAGACAATATCTCTAAATTATTAATAAGATTCAAATTCAAATATCTTAATAATTTCTCTTCTTACTACACAGTTAATCAAATAAGATTAAGAAACACCACAAACAACATTTTTCAAAAGACCAAAAAAGTGAAAAGTATATTTATATACTAGTATATATATATATATATATACAACTCGTCTAAACATCAACCCAACAATGTTAGATCTGTAAATTTGAAAGCAAATTTACAGATCTAACATTGTTGGGTTGATGTTTAGACGAGTTGTATATACATAATGTACACAGCCATGTATCACCATCATTGATGGCGATCCGATGGATACATCTGTTGTAGGGTTGTCACTGACTCAGACATACTTATGTATATATATATATATATATGAATTATAGTTATCCCGTACCATTGTAAACTCGTACCAACGTCAACTCATACCACTTTACAAAAACTCGTACCAATGCAAACTCGTACCACTGCAAACTCGTACCACTGCTAACTCGTACCAACTTATTTAAATGGTGTTAAATGATGTATGTAATTTACTTTCACTCAATACATCTCAAGTCTGTAAAATGTATATAATTTGAAAGTACAATGACCAATTTGTAGCTAATGTTCCCTGTCTATTGGATAGAAAATACCCTGGCAGATTTGCATTGTTGTCTCCTTTGAAAAGATTTTTTAAAACTTTTACTGATAATTATTGAATTTAATTTTTAATCATTCCAAAGTAATTTTTCATGAATAAATCCTAACAGTTAATCAAAATTATTTCCAAAATGAAATTCTTACTTTTTATAATTTTAAACAAGTTACAATGAAATGTAACCGTTTCCTGTTCCCGAATTTTCCCGCCAAAAAGCGCATGGCTTTCAACAATTGTAAACAAAGCATTCAACTTAAGGTACAGTTAAAGCATTGTTTTTTTTCTTTCTTCTGGATTATAACTACTTTGAAAGAATAGCGTAAAAAAAATAAAGCTTTTTAGAAAAACATTCGTTTTTTTGTCTATAAAATCCAGTATAAAATTCAAGTTATTCAACATTAGTTTTATTAAGTTTACAAAAAAATACCATAAAATATTCGTAATTTTTAATAAATTTTTGATGGTACATGTACAAGTTTGCAGTGGTACAACTTCCCAATGGTACGAGTAAACTTTTTTGGTACGAGTTAGCATGGTACGAGTTTTCGTTGGTACGAGTTAACTTGCTTCCATATATATTATATACTAACCATTTGGAGGATAATGACTTGGAGCCTCTTTTTCAAAATCAAGTTTGTCTTTGAAGTCTTTTTCATTTTCTTTTTCAAATTTTAAGCCTGAAAATATATCAAAACATGCATACAGAATATACATGAATATTTGTTGGAAATATCATGACAGAAAAAAATAAAGGGCTGCGGTTTGGCGCATGATACGCCCTTTGCTCTTTTAACTTGTCTTTTATGCTTTAAATGAATTTATTTATAACTAGAAATAGTGTGAGCCCTGTCAAATACCCCCCCCCCCCCCCCCCCAATAATAAATGAAAATGCACAAAAAAATTGGCATTATTAAGGTCAATAGATATAAACAATTTATCAAAGTTGCATAAAATTTTGTGAAAGTGTTAGTTATTGTCCTAAAATTTGAAAATCCCCCCTTTTTAAAGCATAAAAATTCATAACACAGAAATGTAAAATCTGAAATTTATAAAAATTGAAAGGGAGCTTACATCAATAGATATAAACAATTCACCAAAGTTTCATGGACATTGGTGAAAGCCTTTTTGAGTTATTGTCCGAAGTGTTAAAAATACCCCTTTTTTTAATGAATAAAGCCCCATAAATCCAAAACTTAAAATCTGAAATTTATAAAAATTGAAAGGGAGCTTACATCAATAGATATAAACAATTCACCAAAGTTTCATGAACATTGGTGAAAGCCTTTTTGAGTTATTGTCCGAAGTGTTGAAAATCCCCCCTTTTTTATGAATAAAGCCCCATAAATCCAAAACTTAAAATCTGAAATTTTAAAATAACGAAAGGGAGCTTACGTCAATAGATATAAACAATTCACTCAAGTTTCATGGAAATTGGTGACAGTTTTTTTGAGTTATTGTCCGAAGTGTGGACGACGGACGGACATCGGTATACCATTATACACCCCGTCTAAAAGACAACGGGCGTATAAAAATGCATTCATTTTCACATGTTCAACAGAATATATCTATAACAAAATATAAACATGATAAATTTATTAGAAAAACATGATAACATTTAACTGTTTTAAAAGATACAATCACTGCCTATTGATTAAAGGTATATTTTGATAGTAAATAAATTCATCTTATTTTCAATGACTTTCTATTGTTCTTTGCCTTTTTTAGTATCATGATTCATGAACATTTATTGAAAGCTGGTTACTGGTACTCACCTACATCATACCACAATGAGTCTGCCACTTCCTGAATCTCAGGTTGGGTATCTGATATTCCAGTCAACAAGAGTGGCATTAACTTATGATGGAATGAGTACCTATCAGGCAAATCTAATAACCAATGACCTGTTACCATAACAACAGCTTTTCTGACAGCAGGAGAATCATCAAATAATCTTTGGGCAAAATGAGACACAATTGTGTCTACTGCTTTTCCATTACCATACTGAATAACATCACCTGTAAAATAGAAATATAATATACAACTGGCATGCATGCATATTCTCTGAACTACAGCTAGTATGAATAGGCTTTACTTTACTATTGATTTTTTTCTACTTTTATTCCTCAATTTTGACATATTTAGTTGTTCTGTTGTCGAATTTGTTTTTTTTAAATTTTACCTGACATTTGTGCAAATCTGTGGAAAAAATAAAGTTAAAATGGTACATTTTTGTACCTTAGGACAATGTAGGATAAGAAAATTGTCCACATGTTTATTTATCATGAAGTTTGTCTTAAACTACCTGCCTCTAGCCAGTACCAACAATGAACATTGTATGTAAAGTTATGGAAATGTTTATCTGAAGCAAATTTATTGAGCTCTAAGATAGACATATTTTATTCAGAAATCAACAGTTTTCTTTAATCGGTAGACAAATCATTACACTTCATCTGTTGAAAGTCCTGTTCAAGTGGAAATATGTAGTTTGTAGCAATGTTCGTATTTGGCTATGGTGATACATGTATATTGCACACAGTATAATTATACATGGTCTAAGATCAAAAGTGTTTCACCTTTTTAAAATTCCTAAGCATTAACAAGACATTACAGACAGGTGCAATGATGGTTGGATGGTCATGGACAAACAATCAGAATTGTTATGTCCACCGCAATATGTAGCACAGAGGACTTTGTTCATTGTTGAATGCCGTACTGTGACCTATAATTGTAAATTTCTGTGTCCATGGCAAACATACACACCACATGTTCTTTCTTACTGTGGATTCATTATTATTCGTTGGATACCAATTTTCATGGATTTCGTGGGTACAGTGGAACCACGAAATCAAATGTTCAACAAATATCATCTTTTCAATCGGCTTTGTATACAGAGATTGACACAACCGTGAAATCCAATATCCATGAATATGCAAGTTTTCAGCAATCCACGAAAATTGATATCCACGAAAATAAAGGAATCCACAGTATATTATTAACCTACATGTAAGACTGCTTAGACTGTAAGGTAGGTAAACATAGACAAATGGTAGATAGATACATATTCTCTGTGAACTTTCTTCTTCTTTAAGAACAGATACATACCTATTGTTTGAATGACAAGTGTTCTAACTTTTGAATGCTGGTGAGTAATGGACATCAACAGTGGTTTGATTAAAGTTTCAGACTGCATGTGAAAATATTCTGGTACTGATTTGGCTATGGCAGAAGAACATCTACAGCTTTCCTTCTTTACTTCAGGGTATGCATCTATTAAGGTTCTTTGTAAGATCTTTATAAAGTCATCTAAGAAAATATGAATATCTTTTCCAGAAAATTCTACAATATCTAAGCAGAATTCCACTAACAACAATCTCAATTCTTCTGAAGATTCTGTGATGTCTTGTTGGCCTAATCTTTGTACAAGCACTGGCATAATGTATGGTAAAAATCTCACTGGTTTCTCTATAACTTTGCAGTAATCTTTTACTGTACTTATTGCCAGGCTTCTGCATTTTTCAACTGGATCTGAAAAAGCTTTCAACAATGGTTTAATGATTTCGCTTAATATATGAGTTAATTCGGACACTTGCAACGATGGATTTCTATCCAAAGTGTCCTTCCTTATCCCTTCTAAAGCTCTCTTTCTGGTATTTCTGTTATCTTCTGTCAGGCAATTGATATGCCTTGCAATTCCTTGCAGAGTGGCATTGGAATTTTGGTCCAAGCTCGCCATGTTGTTGATCGCAACGCCTCGTTCTGGATTCCCTTTGATGAAGGATAAAAGGTCCGAGAAGTAACGAAAGGTCTTTCAAAATTGCTATAAAATGGAACCTTCTTTTAGAATTTACTTGGTCTATTTTGCATATATCATCCATTTGAATATATTCTATTATACTCAAATCTTAATTAAATATTTTTTCAGATAGTTCATTTCTCTTCAAAGGATTTTTTGTATTCCTTTGATTTACAATTGAGATCAGATTTGATTACTGGGTTTTAGAGCAGGAAAATTTACACGAGAAGTTCGAAAGCTCGCACTGGTTCCGGTTTGCAACCAAAACAAGTCAAAACACAAAAAACATGAACAAATGCCATTTAGACCAGTAATATGATTGCAATAGTTAATTTTATTCAAACACATTAAAAGTTATATTTTAAAAACATATATATAAGCCATGGCGACGAAAAGGATAGAAATTAACCCAATGCAACTTTTGCACTGGGGTCCAATAATAGCTTTATCAGTAATTTTCCTGATATCAGCAGCCTCAGTGAGAAACACTCTGATGTGGTGGCCAATTTTTACACTAGGAGGAGTGATAAATTTGATGACATTTTTACTCTGGAATGTTTTGACGCTGTATAACTATCTTTTAGCAGCATTCAAAGGACCAGGATTTGTTCCTTTAGGATGGGAACCAGTAAGTTTAAATGAAACGGCCGACGCACATAATGTTTCCATTACCCATGGTGGTGCTCCTACTAAAGGAGGGAGATACGGAACATATATACATACAATGACCATACTGAATGCAGGTCGTTGTAAAGTTAAAGAAAAACATCAAAATAGGCAACGAAAGAAAAATAACACACCAAAACCAAGATTGATGCCTACATATGGCGTCCTTACCTGATCCTGACCCTACACATCAAAATATGATAAAGCTCACGAAACGCCTTCCGGCACCAAGTCCACTGTGCGAGGGCTGAAAAGCCAGTGAAGGTCGTTAAACACTTCCATATCATGCAGGGAGGTTTAAACATTCTTGTTTACCTGTCCACATTGTTCAACCTGGTCTGTTCACAAGGGTGTATATATAGGTTATTCAAAAACCATAGCATTGAGTAATACTGGTTATGCACATACATCAATTATAAAGTAGCATAAATTTATCATTGTCTGTGATAAAGAGACAATTGTTATAGTTATCCAAGTGTCTGTCTGGTAATGTAATACACGTACATGTATGCACAAATAACAACTGTCAAACCAGTGTTACCAATTAAATTCATGTATTTTTCAAAGTCTAAGATCAACAACTTTTTAGTCCCCTACCAACGAAGTCAAGGGGGACTTTAGGTTTGCACTCTGTCCCTCTGTTCATCCGTCAGTCCAGCAAATCAGTTTTCCAAACTTTTTTCTTCATGCTTGAAGATATTGATTTGATTCATGTTTTATCATGACAAGTTACATGTCAAGTTTGATTTTCGCGATTTTAGCTTTCTCTTTGTTCAGTTAAAGCCCTTTCCGGAAATAGACCACTTTCGAGTTAATCCGTCACCGGCAAAAACTCGTCAATTATGCACGCCTTTATGACGTCAGTTACCAGATAGAGGGGCTCGCCTGTATCCCTGCACTATTTACGTTCATCAAGCGTCTTAGTGATCGTCTTTGTGCAGGATAAACTAGAAATAATGGTTGCTCTGTAGTTACTTACTGACAATTCCCTAATGACAGCAGTGTTGATTGTCTATTTTCAGAATGCAATTTGCCGAATAATTCGTACAATATAGTATAATTTTCCAACCACTCGCTCAACATTGGAAGGGAAGTGATGACGCCCCTAAACGCACAGATGACGGTGATAAAGGCGCGTATAATTGACGAGATTTTTCCGGTGACGGATGAACTCGAAAGTGGTCTATTCCCTAGAATTAAATATTTGATGAAATATTTATTACTAGATTTATGTTCAAAGGGAAATAACTCATTTTTAAAAAGATTTGTAAAATACTTTGTATGACAATTCAATGTCAATGACATTTCAGATTTTTTTCCTTTTCTTCAGTAAATTGTTTGAAGAATTTAGTGGTAGGTTTGTTTGTTATTTTATGTAGTTTTTAAATATGTTTTTAAAATATATTTTAAATAATTTAGGAGCTTGACTAATCTGCATTAAGTACAAGTAGGGAATCCCCTTTAAGCACCGACTCTTGGTGCTTTCTGCAGATAAGTCATATAATATATCCTTTATTAAATATACTTTGTTATTTGCGGTATACCTCATAGTCAAATGTGGTAGTTCTTAATTGTTTTGTTTTTTATTGGGTTCTTTTTGTATTTTTTATATTGACATTTCTCCGCACAAACTACTAATGCCTCATGTTTGTCTTTTCAAAGTGAAAATACACTTACCGGGTGCACTTGAGTCAATTTCAACATGGTATTCATTGTCATTGAATAATAATACATTGCTACTATTTTGTTGAGTGTATTTTCTGTGGTATATTATTTTATTTTATTATTTTTATAACACTTGTTACATATCTTTTATTGTGTGTTTTGCATATGTTATTGTTTATGATAATATTGTCTGTATGATATGCTGTCCCGGGGCCCTAATTTGGTAAATAAAAATATTCTATTCTATTCTGTAGTTTACACCATGACAAGCTATAGATCAAGTTAGAATTAGTTCCATTACAATGATTTTTTAACCGGTAGGGGACTATGTATTGCCATGCAATACTCACAGAATGCTTGTTTTATTTATGTGTTTATATAAACAAAACACTTTTTATTCACAGGAAGAGGAAGAAGATAAACAATATTTACAATATTGTAACCTGTGTGAAGGATACAAATCTCCCAGATCACATCACTGTAGGAAATGTGACAGGTAAAAATAAAAACAGAAAAAGGTCATGTAGGTCAAATTACAGTAAATGTAATTGTGTTTTGAAAGTCAATAAACTTTTTAAACAAATCATTTTCTAAAAAATTAAATAGTACAAACCATTAAAAGTGAGTAATATAGAAATGAACAAATATTGGTCTTTTAAAATTATTTATGCAACATTTTCATATTCATTGAAACATTGTACCTTAACATTGTGATAAGTTAATGAACTGCAGAACCATAGATTTTTTTTGGTACTGATGATATTTTTTTTACAATTTTTGAACCTTAGTTCCACAGCTTCCTGAATATTAAGCTAGAAAACATAATATGGAATGTTGAAGCAAATCAGTTAATACATTGCAAATACTGCAAACACAAAACAGTGAAAAAAAATAAAAAAATCTATAATTATGATAATAGAGAAAGCAATTTTGGTATGATTTAGATGATTTTACTTTCTATTTCAACATAATTTTAATAAATGGGCTATGTCATGAGTATTACTCTTTATATTTCAGGTGTGTTATTAAGATGGACCATCACTGTCCATGGATTAACACTTGCTGTGGACATTTTAACCATGGTAATTTTACATGGTTCTTGTTTTTTGCACCAATCGGCTGTGTTCACGCTCTATTTATTTTAATTCCATCTACATATAGGGCAATTAATTGGGTAAGTGTATAAAGAATCTTAAAAAAGAATTTGTGTATTAACATAAACTAATGATAGACATCAATACATATTTTGTTGTTGTACAAAATTTGAATGAAATAATAGGGATCCTGTGATTAGAGATGATATAGAAGTTTCTATCACAAGCATATACATGCAGTATGAATTTAAAACAAAGGATCAAATACAAAGTTAAGAAAATATTAAGAATGTGAATTCTTTCCATTTTTTCCATAATGCTCCTGGCAGATTTATTTACATCACCTGTGAATTAACCTCAGGTTGATTGCATTTAAAAAAAAAATATTATAAATTTCATGTGTCTGTAGTGTTTTCTGGATTTACCTTCAGCAGGAAGGAAAGCTGAATACTTAGTTTAAACATATTTATTTGTTTAAACTAAGCCGAATACTTGAAAGCCAAATTAAATATGTAATAAAAACAAACAAAAACGAAACAGTTGAGGTAAAATATATGACCAAAGCATTAAGGTTGACTTGAGTACTTTTATTAATCACATTTTAAAGCACATGCGATAGACAATTTGTTATTTATTATTTGATTATATCAAAACCTAACATATATATTTGCCATGCTCTACAGAATTTGAAATAATTACTTTGTTCTGTGTACTGATTTAAAAACAAGTTAGCTTTAAAAGAACCTTGTTATCAACTCCTTTAAACATGCTGCAATAAGGAAGTTCAGTGGAGGATCCAGAACTTTCCCTAAGGGGAGGGGGCCCGCTCCAGTCATGCTTCAATGATTCCCTATATAATCAACCAAATTTTTCCCACAAAAGGGGGGCCCAGGCCCCCCAGGGTCCCCCTATGAAGTTTATCATGTACATGTGTTGGCTGCAAAATGTTTTTCTAACTTTTATTAAACAATGTCATGTTACTTTTATTAGTTTGTACTACATTTTCAGCAATATTATTTCTACTATACAAGAGAGCCTGTAGTATATCTAGGACTATTTGGATTTATTGGTACCATGTTTGCTATAGGTTTAGCAGTAGGTGTAACTCTAGCTGTAGGAATGTTGTATGTCATACAGATGAGGAGTATAATCAAAAATGAAACTGGTATAGAATCATGGATCATAGAAAAAGTAAGTACAACACACAGTATTAGTAATATTAAAGGAGGTCTTAGTATCCAAACAGTTAATCTTGAATAATATTTGTCCTGTAAATATTTATACCTTTAATCCAACAAGTTTTTCAGAATGCAACTGTGTTTAATAATGAAAGATACATGTTAAATATGTGTTGAAATTTTCCCCAATATTTGATAATATGGGAATGATTTGTAAAAAATCAAACAGTTACAGTATGCTGGTTTTGATATAATGCATCCTGAAAAAAATCTTTGTCGAATTAAGTTATAATTGTAGTATGATTTATAAATTGGAATTTTAATGAAAACACAATACTCTAAAAACCTGAACTACCAGTCAATAGCATGAAGAAGAAAGCAAAGTACATGTAGCATAAACAATTTGAGAATCACAAGCAAATGAAAGCTTTCTGGATCTGTTTTTTATCATTCAAAACTCAATATTATGGCATGTTTTGTGAAATAACTGCAACAGGTAATGAAATTACACTGGGATGCTATGATAGTGATTTATTCTTCAATATAAAAAAACTAAGATAATATTGGAAAATAATTGCTTTTATTACAATCAGTCTGTTACAACATTTGAAATTATCATGATATGCTTTTTCCGAATTGCAAGTTGATGCAGTTTGCAATACAAATTGAAATCATTTAAGTAACCAATCAGAAAATTAGAATCTGAAACAGTGTTCTAAAAATATGATTATGTTTGGATACATTTTTGTTGTCTCCATTTTTAAGAGTTTGAATAATGAAGTGTGATTTGCATTAATATAATGATTAATTTGCATTTTTATAACATTTCGATTGTATTTTCTTTTTGTGGTTTAAAATTGATGGGTACCAGTAAATATATTCATCTCATTATCTCATTTAAACATGGTCTCAAAATGATAAAATTATGATGTTCTTATTACCAAAAACCACAATGAAAATGGAAAAGAGGGCAATACATTAATACATTTGTTTCTGTATGATATATTCATAAATAAAAAAAAATGGTTCTCAATAAGACAACTATCCAGCAAAGACTGAAGAATATGGATGTTAACAATTACAGGTGTCTGTCTGGCCTTCAACAATGAATAAAACAATTACTTAATTGTAAGCTAAAAATACGCTACTGGTAGATGATCAAATGTGCCAGCTTATAAACTCAATATTTCAAAGAAGTAAAAATGATTTGCACTGTAATCTCTGTACCAGTAAATGAAATTTTAGAAGATATATATTTCGCATTAAATTTTGTAAATTAGATTTGAACAAGACCTGACATTGGAATTACAATTACAGAAAATTAATAAAGTCATAATTATAATTGAAAACTTATCACAGCCTATAGGCATCTATGCAGTATTGTTGTTTATTTATTTGTCATTTGGTCTCTTGTGGAGAGTTCTCTCATTGGCAATCATACCACATCTTCTTATTTGTATATATTTGATTATTTTAAATTTTAGGCATTAGATAGAGATCGAGATGATGATGAAGAATTTATATACCCCTATAACTTAGGCTGGAAGGCTAATCTAGCTGAAGTATTCACATGGACAGGGTATCCTAAGTCAGATGGGGTTGTCTGGAATGTCAGGGAGGAATGCAATCAGTTTACACTTACTGTAAGTACCACCAGTGAAAGAGATATAATGAATTTATTACAACTAAGAAACTGGAAAGGTTTGTCATTCATGTGATAAGTTGAGCAGGTGAAAAAACCTTAGTTTAAAGCATTTAGAAAAGCCTGGTCCAAGTTAGAGAGAATATGATGATCAGTTGCCTGTTGTATTGTTGATGAAAGTTTAAAAAGAGTTTCCAAACATTTTCCATTCTTTAGGGCCATTGAATTTTGATGAGCCTAAGACTAAGGCTGTCAATTTTACCCTTTCAAACTGAAAACAGTAGTAATCACAAAGAAATGTCACACTTATTCTATATATATTACTTAAATGCGATCTCTGTGACCATGTTATTTAACTTGTATAATTTCAAGATTATAGCGTAAAATGCAATTATAAGAATTGCTTATTTTTCCAATTATATTAGGTTGTAAAAGCATTGAACTTACACACATTTTCAATAAGCTTTTAGTGAGTGCTTTTACACTCCAATAAAATTACAAAAAGGAATCATTTGATACTTTTAGCTATCTTTTATTTTTACAATATTTTACAGATTGAGCAGATACAACAAAAGGCACAAAAAAGAGAGAGGACTTTTGAATATAGTATAGTAGAAGACTATTCTGGTGCCTGGTTTCCCATAACTAAAGGTTGTAGGGTATGCATTAGGTTTCCATGTACAGATGAACCTAGGATACCAGTTACAAAGGGAGATAAAGTTTTAGTAACAAGATGGAAAAGGTAATAGAACCATTTAAAAACCTGTTAATAGCTATATATTACTTCATAAGGTCACTCATCATCTTTGCAGTTCATTAGATCTGTCACGGGGATTGCAAGCAGATACGAAAATAACAAATGGTAACTTTCAAATAAAAACTGCTATAGAACATTTGTACATAGTGAACTTCATGTCTAAAAACATATATTATCAGAGAAATGTTATTTAATAGCAAAGTTTGAGACAAACTTATGTTCATATCAATAAATGACTATTTCCTCTTCATAATAGAATGAAGAGATGTGGTATGATTAACAAGAGACCAAATGACTTCAAGGTCAGCAACTATAAGTCAACTTACAGCCCAGTGGAGAATCCAGGGGGCCCATTGACTGCGTTAGAGGGGGCCCGCTTCGTTCACGCTTCAGTGATTCCCTATATAAGCAACTAAATTTTTTCACAAAAGGGGGGGGGGGGGGGGGCAGCACGGGACCAGGGCCTCCTCCCTAAATCCGCTTCTGCAGCCATGTTTGTTTGTTAACTTGCATTACAGATTGGCTACAGCCCCTTCAAAGATTTGATATTTTGTTGTTATAAACTTTAAATGTATGCTATACCATATACTTAGAAAAGTAGTACAATTTTGATTAATAAAAGTATTCAGCAAAATGCTAGTATATGCCTTTTTGATTCAGGTGAAATTTTATTATTCATAACTTAATCTCAAATTCTTTTATGTGTAGACATTGGTTATATGGAACAAGATTAAAAAGGGAAGGTGAAATTCAAGAAGGTGAGATTACATATATGGATGCTTTTACGAATCTATGAATCTGTTAAGGGTGTAAATAACATAAAATATTCATTTTGATGATAAATAAACATTAAGTATTCAGCTGCATTTAAGTTTTGACCCAAAGAAGCACAGTCATACTTACCTGCAAGATAACAACTATCATTAATGTGATGATATTATCTTCTCTTGTGTTTATTTCATTTGTTTCCATGAAAGCTTCTGTGCTTCCATACCAAAATTTAATTTGTGACTTACACATCGATTCTTAATAAGTGATATTTATGATACTGAAGGTTGATTTACTGGATATATGAATGAAAAGAAGTATTGAGTAAATATAAGACACCCAAAAACACTGATAATTTAAAATCAGAATAATTATTTTCACATTTTCTTACCAATTACAAGTAAGGTATGAATGTGTGATGTGATTTGAAGTAATTAGTATATGTAACCTTCAAACCTTATATTAATATTTTATCAAGTCAGTATGCTAGTGTTCTCTTTATACTGCAATCATTATCTAGATCAATTTATACCTATTTTTCTATTATTTTGTTTTTAAGGTGGTACCCAACACTTTCACTAAAATTAATTTGGCTCGTTTAATTTCCATGAAATTTTGTCAAATTATTTACTTTGACCCTTAAACAAAAATATAAAAATTTCAAAAATTTTGAACCAACCGTTTTGTCAGAAAAATTATACTGGTTATATAGCACTTTGACAAAAAACAATTTTGATCATTAAGAAGCTTAATATTCCTTTTACAACACAACGTAATTAAAACGTTTAGCTGACTTTACAGAGTTATCTCCCTGTAGTGTTAGGTACCACCTTAAACTGTTTTATAGGTTCACCCTAGAAAAGTACTCATACTTTGGTTGAATACTTTCGTTCAATACAGTTGTTACATTTCCAAAAAAATCCTGATGTTGAAATCTAATAGAATGATAGCAGTATAAAAGTACTTCTACATCTTTGGCCATCAATATTTTGGATTGAGCATTCCAGAAACATGATTTGGACAAACTTCTTTCTCATATCTTAATTTGAGTATCACACACGATGGCTGTTATTCACCAATTTCTCTTTAAAAATTTTAAAGATCCTAAAATAAAATCATAAATTTTATATGTAATTAAGTTTCCCCCTTTTTCATTAAATTTTTTGTATGAATTGCAGGTAGTACAAAGAAGAGATACAGAGGTTGGTTTCCTAGACGATGTGCTGTAGAAGTTATATGTGATGATCAAAACCATGCAGGGGAAGATATAAATGAAAACAAGAAAGACAAATGATGAGGAGCATTTAAATCATAGAGCATTTAACTGTAGAAACCATTTAATGAATACTAGTCATTGAGAGGGGTTGGGCTATATTTCTCTATACTCTAGAAGATGTTATTACTACAAGGGATGAAGATTTTCTCAATGAAATGTTATGTTAACTGATCTCACTAATACTTGCACTGTCAGTAATTGGTTTTACTAAAATTTGTAAAATTTTATAGTTTCTTTTTAGGAAATCATCTGGTGAATGTTCTATTTGGTGATTTTTGTAATTGAAAAGGGTTGGTCTATATTTCTCAAAATATACTCTAGAAGATGTTATTACAAGGAATGGGGATTTCTCAATGCAATGTCATATTTACTTATCTCACTAATACTTGCACTGTCAGTAATTGATTTTACTAAAATTAGTTAATTTTATAGTGTCTTATAGGAAATCATATTTGGTGAATGTTCTATTTTGGTGATTTTGGTAATCTATCTTGAATCAGTGCACCTTAGAAATAATTTGATACTTTCATGATACTCAGTTGAGTATATCAAAACCAATTTTATTCACTATCAAAATCCAAATTTGTCTTCCTCCTGCAGACATATTTAGTATATAAAAATGTCTTCTTTTTTTACTCTTATGACTACAATCACAAAATCAAGCTTCCAAGAAGGATAACAAATGGTGTTTTTCAACCAAAGACAAATTAATCAAAATTGTAATATGTAAACTGTAAGATGAAGCACAACAATAAAAGCATCGTTCCTTTGATATGTGGTTGTTTTAAAGTTTTTGATGCATATCTGGCATATCTCATTTTAAACTTTGTCAGCCACAGATTTTAATCATCCTAAGAAAAACAATACCAGCAACATTTTTTTTTAGCTTCTGTCAAATAGACACAAAATACAAAAGACAATAGCAATAATATAGAAGAACTGTAAATTCAGAATTTGTTTTGTAATTTTTTTATAATTGTGAGGGAACAGCTTTTGCAAAAATGAAATCCATTTTGAATTTTTTTATTATTATTTGTAGGCCACATTTTCTGAAATGGCAATAGTTAATCTTGATATTTTTGTCCATTGACAAACAAATGCAATAGTAAATGCACATGAAAAATTCTGACTTTCCAGTGATTTAATATTGGAAAAAAATAAATTTCGTGTATGAAACAGTCTTCCTTAGTGAGTTCTGTTATGTATAAAAATTCTTTATGTAAATTTCATATTGGGATATATTGTTTTCATATAAGCTTTTTTATCATATGGGTTTTTATTTGAAATAACTCTGATTCTTCTTTTTTCTTTAAAAGTTTTTATCAGTAGATCATAAAAATATTCATCTTTTTAATGTTTGAATGTTAGGAATTATATATCAAGAAACATGATAAAGGACATAGGAAGTGGAATTTATTATGAATTAAATTGAATAGAGAATTGATTTAATTGGGAACAAATTAATTGTATTTGATTTATATATAGAAAAACAGAGTTTCTTTTTTTAATTGAACACAAGTTATGAAAAGCACAGTATATGCCTTATTTTTATTTTTGATTGTTTATTTCTTCTTTGTTATTTTATAGTCACATTTGGCATAGGAAAGGATTCCTTTTATGAAGGTAATTTTCAAAATTGCCATTCGTTTGCTTATAACAAACAAAAGGCCAAAATACATGATATTTAAAAATATATGTACGTACCGGTATAATTGTATATGTATGTCTTTAATTTGTTATTTAATCATATAATTCAGTTATATATGTAAAGCCTTGGAAAGACCACAATAATATTGCCTGCATTACTTTTTACATATCAAATATATATAAATATAAACTTTTAGCAAATGAAAATTGTGAATATTGTATCTCCGTATTAAATTTATTGTTGCCTCCATCAAACAAGAATAAGTTTTTAAAATTAAATTAACCTAAATGAAGGTTTCTTGTACCTCTTTTGTTATGACTGCAAATTTTTGATATTTTTTATGTAACTTATATGCAAACTATATCCATGCTAATTCTTGTTTATGTATGTTGATTTAACCCCTTGTTTTTGTTGATTAATGGTAATTTTAAATAAGGTATATTACTCAATTTATTTCACTTGACTGGGCGGAGTTTAACCGGTTCGCTCATAATAAACCAGTCCATCTATAGATAGGTATTTTAAACTCATCAATGAAGTGTCCAGTCATTCTTTTGCAAATTCCTTTGATGACACTGATAGGTGATCAGAAATCAGTTATAGTTATAACGGCAATCATCCTTATCACACACATCTTCAAATAGACTGACCTTATGCAAATTAAAACGTAAGCTCTGCCCGATCAGTTGAAATAACATTGGTAATAGATATCAGGAATTCTTAGATATGCTTGATTTGATTTGCCTTTGGATGTAAGACTAACAATAAAAATCAAATACAGTCAAACAATAGTGTTTTGCAGTCAGTTAAATTGTAACATTTAAAAAAAAACAAAGCTGAATTTACACAAAGTTGTTCTAACAGCATCTAACAGTGAACAAAGTATGGTTTTTTTTTAGAGCTAAGATCAAATACTTAGGTTCTTAGATGCAGTATTAAAACTTTGATGACTTACTGTGATTGTATGTGCTTTCTAAATTTTGATTACATGACCTGTTTGATTAATAGATTTTAACTTTTATATTTTGTTGTTGTGTTAAATCTGTCTGTTTGTGTGTGATATAGCTGGGCTTACAAATAACATTTTTGAAGTTATATTTCAAATATATATGTGACTGAATGGGCTACAGAGCATTTTGATTGATCTAAGACTAAGGGGTAAACTTAGAGTTATTTGATTTATTGTTAATTTTTCTGAGAGGAATGAATGTTGTTTTTGTTGCTGCTTGAATATAACATGACAGTTACTGTTAGATTTTATGTTGTAATGGAATTCAGAAGTTAATCTTTTATTTGTTTGAGAGAAGTTGGAGTTTACTTCAATTATTTTTTATCTAGAAAACATTAAGGTAGAAACTTACGTTTGGCCCAGGTGCGGGAGTTTCTAGCTGCATTTAGACCCATTGGTGGCCTTTGCCTATTGTCTGCTCTTTGGTCGGGTTGTTGTCCCTTTGACATATACCCCATTTCCATTCTCAATTTTATGATGAAATAAAATATAGCAAATTCCAAAAGGAGTACATTATAAAACGATTTGTGTTAAGTTTAATATCTAAAAAGATACAATATTAAGACAAGCCAAGTTTAGTATTTATATGATGTGGTTTGAATTTGTTTTTGGAATCACCATTTGTCCTTTTCCTCATGTTAATGGTTCAATGATTTGTTGTTTGATTTTTGTGATTTTAATATATAGAAGGTCAACAATATTTGATCAAGTAAATTATCTTAAGATTATAGAGGTCAAATGATCTTGACCAAATTTTCCTTGTTTAATGATCAATGTCAAACTTTTATGCTCACATTGCCTTTATTACTGTTTATTTATTGTTTTCTTTATTTGATTTTACTTTGTAAAGTGCTAACATCCATTTATCAGGGTTGAATTGTACCCATATTCATGGTAAATTGGTCAACATAAAGTTTCCTGAACCTCTAAGGAGTAGGTCTGGGAAGGGACGATTTTGGCCTCAAATTTCAGGTTCATCTAACGAAAGATTTTGGACACTTTTTAAACACTTGAGTGTCTATTTCAATTGATTCAATTAGTTTCTGTGTAAGATTTCAACTGATTTAGTCATTTAAAAGTATCCAATTCAAGCTTAAATATAAAAAATCTATCAAATATGCTAAAAAAATGTCACTTTTCAGATGATTTTTGTCAAAAATGAAAGTGGCCGCATCCATGTACATCCTCAACCTTTATATATGTTATGTTTTATCATCAAATACAACTTACATTTCAATATTATGAATGAACACGAAAACAGCCACTTTCATTTAAGACGGAAACCGTCTATAATTTAACTATAATGCTAAAATTGTAAAGATTTCAGTAATTTAGCATGACTTAATGATGCTAGTATCCCGATATATGTACATTGTATTGTCAAAAACAGCCAATATTTGTGTAGCAGAAGCATTCTACTTTCCAGTAAATAGATGAAAGATTACATTTTACATTTTTGTAAAACTGCTATATTTTGGGGCCAAACAGGGGTCTTACTGAACCTACTCCTTTGTGGCTCATTTAAAAATATTTCCTGCATGTCACTTGTTTCAGTTGTACCACTAAAATATTCTGTTTGATAATTTTAATATATGACAAAACTGAACAAGTTCTTCCAGTATTACATATTTACAATTTCAGAAAGCTTCCAATAGAGAGCACTTCAGTGAAAAAGATGCAAAATTTCCCATATGTATAAAAAATATATCTATATCAAGTTTTTTAGGATATCTTCAGGAAAAAAATATATTGCAATCAACAAAACTAAAACTCAACAATTTTAGTTGTAACATTACATGACTAATATATATTTACTGAACAGTTGGAATGCTGATACAGTCTGTACATTTGACTGGGTATGTAAATCATCCTCTTGCTGCATTATATTTCATAGAGAAATATGAGCATTAGAAGGTACTCATTCATGTGTTGTTAGAATAAATTATCAAGAATATTAAGGACTGATTATTTATTCCACATTTATATATGCTTTAAAATGTGGATCATCTGTATTTTAATGACATTCTATCTTTATAATAAAAATGCACAACAAACCTGTGTCAAACATTTTTTTAAAGCATATTCACCTGTATTCAAGGAAAATGTCAAGAAAAATGCATAATTTTACTGATTTTCTTAATAGTACTTTGATGCAAAGCTTGAACTTTATTGTTTAAATCCTACAATCATTTCCAAAGTTGGCAAAAGAGAGACGAAAGATACCAGAGGGACAGTCAAACTCACAAATAGAAAATAAACTGACAACGCCATGGCTAAAAAGGAAAACTGACAAACAATAGTACACACAACACAACATAGAAAACTAAAAAATAAACAACACAAACCCCCACCAAAAACTAGGGGTGATCTCAGGTGCTCCAGAAGGGTAAGCAGATCCTGCTCCACATGTGGTACCAAACTTGATTTGATAATGCCCAAGATCTCAAGTTATTAAGTTTTAGGTTTGATTTACTGTCAAAGTTCTCCATGAAAAAATAATTAACTATTACTGTATAAAAGGGATACATGTTTTAGCAGGTTTTAAATAGTGTATTATTTAACTTCATTGAGTTGTATACAAAATTGTTGAATAATGCATTTTTGAATCACCTGCACAAAATGTAAAATTCGAGACTAAGGGGGCGCTGGCATAAGGTTAGTGAATACAGCTTCCTATTTCAAAAGCTTGATAATCCATATCTGGGAAACAAAGACCATATGGTGTGAGGCTTCATTCAGGCATATGTTCTTTGTCATTGGCCTCATTTTACTTATTCCATTATCAATATAGTTTTCCTGATGAGGCCAGTTACTCAGATGCTGAATACATTGTATGAACTATAGATTGACTGTAAGCTGTACTGATAGTTTTCATCTAACCTTGACTTCCTTTTCTTGGTTCGTTGATTCACACAAAGAGGTGTTATGATTACCGATGAGCCACTATTAACAAAAGACCAAGCAGAAGTACATTTACACAGAATGTAGACTATTTGCCTGATTAATGATTGTCAGAATAACATGTTCTTTTGACAATGTTCACCTAACTTGGCCTCATGTTCATGGTTACGTGCTAAACGTTTAGTTTTCATAATTAGATCTGTTTGTACGATGCTATAAATAAGAGTTAAACTGTGCTCGTTGGATATCATGATTTGAAGTTGTTGAAGTTCGATTTGATCTTGAAACAATTTTTATTGTTGAATTACATATTGATTATTTAGATGTTGGAGAACTTAATTTATGTATGCTCAAAGTCTAAGGAGAGATCAACTATACATTAATGCACAAAGACATTTTTTTAAGTTTTTGATTTGCAACCATACTTCATTTCCTCTTTTTGTTGGCACAACTTTTTGGAATTTTGGGTCCTCAATGATCTTCAACTTTGTACTTGTTTGGCTTTTCAACTGTTTTAATATGTAGACGAAACGCGCGTCTGGCGTAATAAATAATAATCCTGGTACCTTTGGTAACTATTCTTCTCAAGATAAACGATTCCGTTTTTAAGCATTCATTCTCTGTCATAAATAGCCTTAATTCGAAACCACACATTTCTATGAAACGACCGTCTGTGTAAATCTGTACATTTGTCTTTTGATAGAGTCCAGGTTTAGTCGATAGGCTATTTTTGTTTTAAGTTTTTCATTTGGTAGTCTATGGTCAGTTTCTTACCCTGTGGCATTTGGGAGACAATTCTCATATCATTAATCTCCAAGGACATTGCCAGATTTTCTAATTAAAAAATAGACAGTTAGTTTTTTGCTGTCTTTATCACCTCGAAGTTGACTAAATTCGAAACTGCGTTTCATTAGAAACACCTCATATATACCTATAGTTTATATAGACTTTGGTAATAAATATATATATTTATATAATGTACATAAAACGGTTTTTCTCACTGACAATCTTAGAAGATTTTCTTTATTTTCATATTGTCAAAACTATATGGTTGTTTTTTCATCAGTCTCTATCACTCCGAAAATGTATGATTTGAAACTACATATCTCTTTAGAATACCCTCTTCTTGTATGTTTAAATATTTTCTTTTGATGCTAGAAACCAATGTTTTTGAGCATTGATATCGAAACGGAGTTGATTTACATTGTGGATGACGCTAATCCGTCCACACAGCAGGTATTAATCCGTTTTGTAGTTTTGCTATTCTCTATGTTATTGCAAGTTTCTTTTTAATATATTTATAAGATTTAAACATCGATAAATTACTGTTGCATATATTTAGCGTTCTTTATCACTTCAGTCAGCCCTTTCGTCTCCTTAAATGCAGAAACTCGAAGCTACGAATATCCGTTGTATATTATTTTTGTGCTTAGTTATAATCCAACCATTCGATTTTATAGTTTACCTTCCGTAAAGTTTTCAGTGTGATAGATATGTTTAATTTCTTGCCATTTTGGGTACTGGTGGAAGATAGAAGTTTGATAAACTATCTTTCTACGTTTGATATGTTTATATTATAACAGTAGTTGTTTTCAGTACTTGCCATCACTTCGAAAAAGCCTACATTCGATAACTTTATTACAAACCCTTAATTTAATTGCGCATATATTTGTCTTTTGATAAAATCTGGCTTCTTTTTGTCAATTAATAATCTTTCCTCGAGTTCTCCTCGTGGCAATCTTTGTTCTGTGATTGGAAATCTTTCTTTTTTCCTTTTTTGGATCACAATTACATGACTTGTTTTACATATTTCTCATTCACCTCTCAAATGCATAGAGTAAACTACAGGACAAGAAATTGAACATATTAATGTTACAAAGCGGGAAAAAAAGATTCAAACTTACCTAGGAGGTTTGCCGGTCATTTATAAATCAATCATATAAAATTTTCTTGATCCGTTCTAAATAATTAAAGAAAAATGTGGTCCCTCTCTATTATCAAAACACGGAAAACACTTACCTTTGACACATATTATATGTAAAAGTAAAATCACTAAAATACTGAACCTAGAGGAAAATCAATTCGGAAAGTCCATAATCACATGGCAAAATCAAATAACAAAACGCATCAAAAACGAATGGACAAGAACTGTCATATTCCTGACTTGGTACAGGCATTTTAAATGTAGAAAATGGTGGATAAAAACCTGGTTCTATAGCACTAACCCTCTCACTTTAATGACATCATCAAATTCCGTTATATTTACATTGATACAACTAAACAGACACAATAAATATAATAGTCAAAATATGGGTACATCAGTAACCATCGTATAACAATTTTAAAATGAACAATTTAACAGAACACAAAAACATCTACTATCTACGAACACATTCCTTGATTTGAGTGTCTGACGTCAGAACATTTTATACGTCACATACATTTGTCGTTCAATGTGCATACAAACAATTAAATTTTACATAGGCAATGTTAGTATACAGGGTTAAAAAATCAAAAGTATGTAAGAATAAATTTCAGAAATAGAACGCGATTTAAACTAGTCCAAAAGTTATATATAGAATTTATAAGAATCCACAAATAGTTAATTCCACTACGCGATTGAATGATTTTGACGTTTGTGGTTCAACGTATACTGTAATTGATAATAGAAATATATCATTATGACATATAATATAACAATATCATACTGACGAAGGATATACTTTTAAAAAGATTCAAAAGTTAACAAATGTTACATGAGAGATGAAATTGATTCTCTCGCTTTCAATTCATAATGATATGTTTGAATAGGAAGGTTTGGCATGCCACAAAACCAGACTCAACCCACCATTTTTTTCATAAAATGCCCTGTACCAAGTCAGGAAAATGACCATTGTTACATTATAGTTCGTTTCTCTACACATGTGTAACGTTTCGGTGTTGTGTCTCTGTTGTGTCGTAGTTCTCTTATATTTGATACGTTTCCCTCAGTTTTAGTTTGTAACCCGGATTTGTTTTTTTCTCTATCGATTTATGAATTTTGAACAGTGGTATACTACTGTTGCCTATATTTAAACCCCTTTATCCACTAACAGAAAAAAAACATGACTCCTCACATTATGACCACCCTCCCCCTCCTAGGTAAAAAGTTATAAGTCCCTGAGATTGGAAAAAATAAATTGAGAATGGAAATCCGGGAATGAAATGAAGAGACAACAACCCAACTAAAGAGAAGACAAGATCATTAGACCACCAATTGGTCTTTAACACAGCGAAAAAAATCCGTACTTGGAAGCGGGATTCAGTTCGTCTCTAAAGTGGTATTGGAATATAATACGTTGATTCACAGCGGACAACAAAAGATTAAGTTAACCTAACACACTTGCGCGAAAAAAAGTGGTTTCCACGTACCTGTCAGCTACGAGTAAGGGGTATAGATTACTATCACTGAAATCTAATACAAATTGTTGACATTTTGGTAAGAAATTAATACAGCAACCAGTAAAAAATAGTGAAGGGACATACTGATTTCACCTGATTTCACTCCCTGTTTTATTGGAGTTCGTGTTGTTTCTTATTTATCTATTTATCAACTGTTAATGTCAATGTCTTTCGGTTTTGTGTGTCTTTGTTAACTCCTTGGTTTTGATTGTTATTGTCACCAAGCAAAGGAAACTGATCATTGACTCAAGGAATATTGCACAGGAATTTTACAATATATCTTACCCATATAAGTATTTAAAACACATACAATTTAAACATTTGAGGAATTATATGACTATGTTATCATGGCTTTTAAAATTTTGCAACTGATCATACTAAATTTCCTCACTTTCTCTATTACATAAACAAAAAGATTTTTTTTCAAGTTTCCATTTTTTGGTCTACAGCCAATGTCTTGTCTTGTGGCATGTAGGGTACAATCCTAGTACACTTTCTGATTTTTTACATTGTCAAAACTACAAGAATGTTTTGCCCCAGCTGACATTACAAAAAGTTATAATTCAAAACTAAGTTTATCTATAGTATATCGTCTTTAGGTAATTTTATAATAATTTATAGATTGTTAAAATCCAGGGTGTATCAACTCATCATAGATACCAGGACCAAATTTGATTTGTATTTGAACCTTCGCCATATTCTCCCCAGCAATTTCTATCATTCCTTAATTTCACGAACTAGAAACTACGAATATCCGTAGCATACTACTTATTTTTTTGCAAGTGTGTTAATATTTGTACTTAATCAGAATCCAGTCTTTTCGAGTTAAAAACGTTCTCGTTTCAAGTTCTTTGTATTGTAGCATATGTTCAGATTCTTACCATGGGGTATACCGGTTGTCAATAGTAATCAAATTGACAGTTATATGGCATTTGATGCTTATAATGATATATAAATTAAATGATTCGCAATTTATTCGAAAGGATATATTAGTACAAACTCTTAATGCTTTCACGTACTAGTATTTGTATTTGTCTTTTGTATGAGTCTGGCTTCTTGTGTCTATCATTTACACTTTTCAAGTTCTCCTCGTGGAAATTTTCACTCTAATTCTTGTTCAGTGGTGTATGTTGTAAAGTTGTCTTATAGGTGACTTCGCCACTTTTCTTTTTGTTTGTTTCGCAAAATTATACCTCTGGGTTTTGAGCATCCTTTATCATCTCTAAAATACCTTCATTCAAAAACTACGGATATCTTTAAAACATCTATATGTGCAGTTGGGTATATATTTGTATTTTGTTAGATTACATTATCTGTGAGTCTATAACCTACCTTTCCCAATGTTCACCGTTTGGTAAGCTGTTTTCAATTTCTTTTCATGATGTATAAAGTGAGAAAAAACCGAAGTCCGAGGAACATTCTTAACGCAAACGTTCTAATCAAATGACAAGGTAAAAAGCTCACAAACATATAACAACTGGATAACAAGTGTCATATTCCTGACTTGGTACAGACATTTTCCTAAGTAGAAAATTGGGGATTAAACATAGTTTTATAGCTACCCAAACCTCAGATGTTTATGACAGTCGTATACAATTTCATTTTATTGACAAAAAAGAGTGAACAAAACAAACAGACATAATAATGTCACACCACATCTTCCTATAGCTATATAATAATGTAGATCAATAAATAGGGTCTTTTGACTAATTGGCAATTTTATCAACGTTACCTGACGAAATTATTCAGATTTCGCTGTCATTTTAAGAATGCCTTAAATAAACTCATCATAGATACCAGGACTAAATTTATATATACGCCAGACGCGCGTTTCGTCTACAAAAGTCACATCAGTGACGCTAGAACCCCCAAAAAGTAAAAAAAGGTCATATAAAGTACGAAGTTGAAGAGCATTGAGGATCAAAAATCCTAAAAGTTTTGCCAAATACAGCTAAGGTAATCTATGTCTGAGGTAGAAAAGCCTAAGTATTTCAAAAAATTCAAAATTTTGTAGACAGTTAATTTATAAATATAACAATATCAATAGTAATTCATGTAAATGAAACAAATATCAACCGAATAGTACAGGAGAAGAAATTGAACTTTAAGATTGGCTAAAAAATAGAATAGGAAATATTAAGTGGAATTTTCGCACAGCGGGTAACAAACGGATTAAATTAAGCAAACAAAGTCGAAAGAAAAAAGTATTTATGAATAGTTCGATAATTGATTTCGGTGCTAGTAACAAAAGGTTAACCCTTACTCGTAGCACTTACTGCTACGAGTAAGGGGTTAACCTTTTGTTAGTAGCACCGAAATCAATTATCGAACAGTTTTTGTAAGAAGTGAAAAGAGCAACCGATTAAAAAATTGAAGAGAATTACTATCTTGAAAAACTAATTTTAAGATATTATTATATCTGCTGGTGGACGTTTCGTCCCCGAGGGTATCACCAGCCCAGTAGTCAGCACTTCGGTGTTGACATGAATATCAATTATGTGGTCATTTTTATAAATTTCCTGTTTACAAAACTTTGAATTTTTCGAAAAACTAAGGATTTCTTATCCCAGGCATATATTACCTTAGCCGTATTTGGCACAACTTTTTGGAATTTTGGATCCTCAATGCTCTTCAACTTTGTATTTGTTTGGTTTATAACTATTTCGATATGAGCGTCACTGATGAGTCTTATGTAGACGAAACGCGCGTCTGGCGTACTAAATTATAATCCTGGTACCTTTGATAACTATTACCAATGTTTTTTTTGTTCTCATTGACAATCATATGCATCTTTTAGTTTTTATAATTAATAGTCAAAATTAAAAGAAAAAAAAGAGAAGTACTCCGTTGAGCTTTAAGTGCTAGCAATACAGATAGGTCTGATGATACTAACAGAATTGCAACGACAAGTGAACGTGATGTTCTCTCGCTGAATAAGTCAAGTTTTTGGTGACTATGTTGAACGCATCCATTCAACTAGAGATAAAAAATACAGCAGTTAAGTCTTCCTCATATCTTAACTTAAATCTAGAAATTGACAATGTTTAAAACAAAATTATGACAAAAGAGGATTTCAGCTTCCAAATTGTGAATCCATTTCTATTAAGCAACATTCCAGCAGCGCATTTATACGGAGTAAATATCTCCAAAATTGACCGATATTCCCGGGCTTGTATTATCGCATACAATTCCATTATTTGACAACAATATGGGAACAAAATAAACAGACATAATAGGTAAAAATGTCAAAAGTAAGGGTACAGCAATCAATATTGGGATATCTTAATCACTATTAAACAAACAAAAAGGTTAAAAAAGAAAACACAAAAAGGCTCATAGACAAAGATCATAAGCAAAAAACAAAATTCAAGAATAACACAGTATCACAATAACGTTATTCCTCCTATATACCTTTAAAAGAAAGAAAATTTCTAAGACAAGTGCCTGTTGGTAGTACCTAGATTTACACCACTAGATCGATGCCACTGCTGGTAGGCGTTTCGTCCCCGAGGGTATCACTAGCCAACAGAGTTGGAAAATATATATCCAATTTGCAGGTGAAGTTGGTATATTGCTACTTAGGTAGGGGAACTTGATAATGAAAGTACTGCTATTAACATGGGATATAACGGATTGAAATATCTGGCAACATCATACTAGTTAACTGCTTCTGTCCCAAAAAAAGGGGCTAAAGATATCAGAGGGACAGTCAAACTCGTAGATCAAAAATATACCGACAACGCCATGGCTTAAAAACAAACAATATTCTTTAATAATAATCGCCAAACCATGCTAAAACCATCTCAAGTCATCTCTTTGGGATCTGATATCACCTGAGAGTATCCCCAGTTTTGGCGGCGTTCGTCTTGCCAAGTCTTTAGTATGTGTTATGTATTGTGTGTGTTATGTATTGTGTACTATTATTTTATTTTTTTTGTCTTTTACTAATTAGCCATGGAGTTGTCAGTTTGATTTTGATCTATGAGTTTGGATGTCCCTCTGGTATCTTTCGCCTCTCTTTTTATATTATTTGTTTGTGTGTTCTATGTGATTATTATTCTTGTTATGACTTTTCAACACCAGTATACTACTGTTGCCTTTATTTTGCTTTCTTTCAGGTCCATTTTTGTCACAGCAGTATACAGCAGTCTTGGTCTTTAATTTCGTGAAATTGAGAGTTTCTAACGGAGTAAAATCAGGAAACCGTCACTTCGGTGGCACGATAAGTTTTTGTCAGTGATAAGAAAACAAATTACATGAACGATAATTTATTAACATGTAAGTAACAGTTTATGAATGGTGGGAATACAATAGATTATGATCAACATATAAAATGAACACTGATGCTTGATGAGCTAAACCCGCAGTTTAATGGTTTTTCCTAAGGACAGAAATTGCAGTATTGACAAACAAGGTGAAAAGGAGAAAATAAAACTACAAAAAAGGAAGCAAAAATAACTTCTATAGAGTTATTTCATAGACTGGAAGATATATTGATAAAGTCTGTGATGTAATAAACAAAACGAATATAAGTGGATATTAGTAGAAATTATTCAAGTTAGATTGTATTATCGAGTTAATTTAGAATCTTGATAAAGAACAAGCAGGCTAACAATTTAATAATCGTGTAGAATGCCAGTCATATTTCATTCCCTACTGTCTTTATTGGCGAAGCTAACACAATTATTTCTGGGTTTATATTTTATATAAAGACTAATCGCCTCAGAGACTATAGAAAATCATATTTTAAAACAATAATTTGTGTGGTGTACACAATCCAGACCCGAGATGTAGCTTGATTGACGGGAAGACGGTAAGGGTCAGTGATATAATTGGTAAAAGACAAAATTTTCTTCAGATACATTAAATAAAGGATTGTTAATAAGACGGACAGAATAAGATTACTTTCTTATTAAATTTAATCTTCATTCTGTTTCAGTTTGATTTAATGCACTATAAATTAATGGAGTACTGTAACATATATCATTCTTACATTTAAATAGATCTCCTTTTGTCTTTTTCAAAAGACGTTTGAAAGAAAATGACACACTTTAGGTTTTAGTTCACACTTCTGCAAGGTCTGTCTAACTAGACTTGAAAAAGAATGATTGATTTAAATTGGGAAATAATGAAAAACGAATACTAAAATTTTCACTATATTAATTATCAATTATAGTGTATGTGTTTTTCTGTTGTATGAAAAATAATTTATCTAGATCAAAATTTCGCAGCCAAATAAACAATGAATAAAGTGCTGTTGTAAAGGTAAACAAATATAACTTGGTGGATATTGAACAACATTTGAGGATTAATTGCATATGACATTGTCTCTGTAAACAAAACACGATTTCCAGAGAATTAAAAAAATTGTATCAACTTCAATACACCTTTTATGTATCTTAATTTAATAACTCGTACTATATTTCAGCATTAATGAGGAATATACGTTTTCTCTCAATTGTGTATACTAGTATTCATTTAAACTACTGATGCCCCATTCCAAATGATAACAATATTAATATTTATTTTCTTGTTTTCAATGGAAGAGCTTCATAAAAATAAACAGAATGAAAAAATCAGTCTAATAAAAGAGAAACTTTCAAAGAGAACATTCACAACTTTAATAAACTAGCATAATATATATACATTATTTTTCGTTTCAGGAGAAGACTTTAAATAAACCTGCAATCAAAAAATTTGAAGGAAACTCTCCAGAGAGTAAAGACGGAGTTGACCTCATTTGTTTGTTTGTTTGACATCTTATACTTTTGTATGGGGACATATGTTTTGAACACCCTTTTGTATGATTTGCTGTTGTTTTTGAGCTATCGTTTAAAGTTACCAGATAAGCGCCTAACCATTGACTTCTTAAACTACTGTACATAAAAAAAAAAACGGGAAACCTCGTTTCAAATCGCATTCTATAAAGTGTTAGAAGTCTTTTTTATGCTCTCACTAGTTTCCTACAATTTAATAACGTCTTGTTATAAATCTTTATGATAAAGCATATGAAACTAATTGAATTGATTATTTCTGAATTGCAAAATCTCTTTAGATGCCATGGATTTATAAATTGCGTGCTTTTGATGGTGTGTTTAAATCGGTTGACGGTTATGACTTGTTGACTCTGTGCACATCACCTCCCGGGGCATAATCTCATCCAACAAAAGTTCTTAAATGTTCCTTTGAAAATTCTGATTGCAGATTTATTTGTTGTAATGCATATAAAGCCTTCTTCTGCAACGAAGATATACTAACTGTTCGGAACTGTGATGAGATTATGTAAAATTCATCCCCATGTAGTTGATGCATTCATAAAGCAATATTTCTCATAAAACATAAACGGAGTGTGATACAAAAATGTATTAATACCTATCCTGGTATGTGTTACGAAATTGTAACATTTTCATTGGTAACTCGTGGGGTCAAATACGCCCCCCTCCACACACACACACAACATGGACTTAAACGATTTATTCAATATTCTACAAATCATTCTCATATTTCATCGGAAAATATTCTTTCAAATTAATTCGATTCCAATTTGAAGCTGACAACAAAATGTTTGTCTAGATTCTTGACACAATTTATCAACCTTATGTTATAGGGGACTAATATTTTAAGTGGAGAATTCAAAATGAAAAAACAGTGAATTGAACAGGACAAAAACAATGATTTGGCCTTTTTAACTTTTTTTATTCGAATGTCCCTGTTGGGTCTTTTGTAGACGAAACGCGCGTCTGGCGCATAAACACAATTTCAATCCTGGTATATATGATGAGTTGAATTATTTACAGCAATATAAATAGGTTCAAGTACTAGTGAGAAATAAATTTCGCTGGATAATAACTCGCTCCTTTTCTATATTCAACAATAATAACTAATTTGCCAAAAAAATCGTTTATTTTTATATTGAATTTAGTTAAATCGAATTATAACCGCGTAGTTAGCTATACAAGGGTCGGGATGACACTTGTCACGGGTGAACATATTCCGATGACCTGATTCCATCAATATGAAAGTGTTTTGTAATTTACACTTTTTGACGTCATGTCTTTGATATACGTCAAACAGAAGAAAGATACATAGACAATGTCTTTTCTATATAAAAGGTTCCCGTCATTCCACTTATATCAAAAGTACCAGTTGCCATTATCTACAATAAATATTCCCGCGTTAATTCCATCTCACAGTTGTTTTTACATTTTGTGGTCTGGCAATTACATTATTGTCCACTATATTTCTCCCGTACATCAATTTGGCTTAAGGCAACAAATAGTTAATGTGAATAATAAAATAAAGTCCGACTGAACACCACACAACAACTATGTTATCAATAATTTAAACAAATTTACCCATCAGAGATTTTAGAACTAATTAAGGTGTCTAATTCATTTAGAGCTAGAAAACCCATAAATTACGCCTGAAAATGAGACAATTCCAATTACTTTACTATGAGTTTAATAAATTACAGGGATAATTTTAGACCTTTGGACGGCCAATTAACCAATTCCTTTTGCAAAATGTGACAAATTTCTCTTCCAGTGCACCAAATTATAGTGAATATTCAGTTAAAGCAGAAAGCTAAATGAGGAATAGTGTTTTACTATTGAATTAATACCGGTCGCTTCGTGTTGTAACTCGATTACAGCGAGTTTTGGCGAAGGAAAAGATGGACGGAATAGCCACTGGGACCTATCACGTGTCCCAATTAGCGCCGTTTATGACATTAACCAGTCTTAATTTAAATATCTAACAACTAACTTCGATTCTACTCTCAAAAATGATCTAGCATGATTTATTTAATTCTATAACAAAAATAATTAAAATTGATGTATACTTTCTATGTATACTTATTCTTTTCTAATCAACAAGTATGTATATTCAAGTCTACCAGTCTTTGAAAATTACAAGTTTACAACATGAAATATAGGATATATCTATGGTTGGGGTAAATAAAAGACACTAATATTCCACAATTATATATCTCACAACATTTTTTTTTTCAAAAACAGTCAGCTTTAAACTTTTGGAATAAATGTTTTCTTTTTCCTCAAGGTATTTTTTTTTATGTAACTCTATCTCAGCGTTTGTTCAAAACAAGTCTTATCAGTTTATCCCAAATCACAGAACTTTGTTGTCATGATTGGTTATATGGTGAACCTTGTTTAATAGAGTCCAAATCAGATACTATAGAAAAATTCCTTCGGCCTTTTTTTGTTCTATTCAGGGTCATTAAAAAAAAAATTAATCTTGAATTAAGTTTTCAGAAAAGGGCAACATTTGTGCTTTTGAGGTTCGAACACTATTTTGTTATACTAAGTTAAATATCCTTTTAGGGAAATAAAACTGCGATTTGTAACAGTTTACAAGAATAAAAGTTAAAAAAACAAATTACTTTCATTTTCGGAGTAAGTGATACCACAAGTAAGATATAAACCCTCATGTCCAATAAGTAACGAACAAAAACAAAAATGTGTGCGACAATTTTCCAACTTGGAGATCTCAATACATAAGATAGTAAGGCTAAACGTCCTTGCTATACGTGTTATCTTGTCTTTTCATTTGTCTTTGTTCTATTATTAATATTACTTTTATTGTTTGGTTATCTGTGATATCCATTTGACGTTGCTCGGTACTTATACATCTCGCCAATGTGTCTGTATTTCTTTCATTTTTGCTGGATGGTTTTGTATATGCGACCTTTTGTGTTTCTTTAATTCTTATAACGTGACTCTCTACTTAAAAAGATCCGGTCATTATATTATTGTTCTATTATATGTCATTATGTTATAGTTCTATTATAAATTGGAAAATACTTTGAACGACAACAGACAAAAGTTTTTGAATTCTGAGTGGTATTAACCATTTGTGAATTCTTAAAATTAAAAGAAATTGTGGACAAGTTTAAATCTCGATCTATTTCTGAAATGAAATCTTACATACTTTTGAATTTTTAACTCTGTATGCCAACATTCCCCATGTGAAATTTTAAAATCGTTTTAATTTCAATGTTATATTTAACTGTGCCATTAAAGTGCGAGGTTTGGCATGCCTTAAAACCAGGTTCAACCCACCACTTTTATTCCCCTTTAAAAGTGTCCTGTACCAAGTCAGGAAGATGGTCATTGTTATAATATTGTTCGTTTCTGTGTGTGTGTTGCATTTTAACGTCGTTTCTGTTTTCTCTTAATTTTGAGATAAGACGTGGCACGGTACTTGTCTATCCCATATTTATGTATTTGGTTTTGATGTTATATTTGTTATTCTCGTGGTGTATTGTCTGTTGCTTGGTCCGTTTCTGTGTTGTGTCGTTGTTCTCCTCTTATATTTAATGCGTTTCCCTCGGTTTTGGTTTGTTGCCCCGATTTTGTTTTTTGTCCATGGATTTATGAGTTTTGAACAGCGGTATACTACTGTTGCCTTTATTTGAGTAAACATTGACCAACAAATTTTCTTTCTATGTGACGTTAAAATTTTCTGACGTCAGAAACGCGAAACAATGAATGTGTTTTTAATATGATAGATGCTTTTGTGCTTTTGTGTAAAGATGTTTGTTTAAAGATTGTAACACAGTGATGACCCATATTTTTTAATATTTTATTTATAATGTCTGTTTTGTTCACGCATCGTTGTAAATATAACTGAATTTGATGAGACTGTCGTACAAGTTAGAGGTTTAGTGCTATAAAACCAGGTTCAATCCACCATTTTGTTCATTTGAAAAATGTCTGTACCAAGTCAGGAATATGAAGTTGTTGTCCATTCGTTTGATGTGTTTTGTCATTTGCTTTTGCCATGTAATTACAGACTTTTCGATTGAATTTTACCCGAAGTTCAGTATTTTAGTGATTTTTCTTTTTGATGCGTGTGTTTATTTTCTAAATATTTGCCTATGGTCTTTCAAATATGAACTTACTCTTCAATGTGCGTGATTCGAAAAGAAGATATAGCAAATAACGTACAGTTGAACACTATTAACATACTATTGGCCAAAATGAAAAATCTACCTTCAGTTAACGAAGTCGTCTTAAATATATTAAATGAAAAGAACAATTGCGCTCAAATTGTACAGGTAGGGGTAATGGCTATAATGCAAGATACCTGAGGTGGACTTATAACTAAAATTGATCCGGATATGCACATGTAAAGCAATACCAAAGATATTTTCATCGAATAACATGAGCTTTTGATTTTTATACCCTACGCAACGGAGTTGCCGAAGGTATACTGTTTTTGACCCGTCCGTATGTCTGTCCGTCCGTCAGTCCATCAGTCCTTTTTCATGCCATCACAACTCCTCTAAAACCATAAACAGAATTTTATGAAACCTTTTTAGATAATAAAGACATACTATGTAGATGTGCATATCGACCGGAAATTACCACTATTTTTTTATCTTAAGAATTCTCTTCAACTATGTACTTTTTAACCTTTTTGGATTCAAACGTCTTTTGTAGACGAAACGCGTGTCTGGCTTATATGCTAAATTTAGTCCTGGTATCTATGATGAGTTTATTTACAACCACCGGGTCGATGCCATTGCTGGTGGAGATTTATTTCCCCGAGGGTATCACACACCCAGTAACCAGCACTTTTCGTGCTGACATGAATTGTCATTAATATGGTTATATTTATAAATTCACTGTTTACAAATTTTTGAATTTTTTGTAGAACTAAGGCTTTTCTACCTCAGGCAAAGATTACCTTAACTATATTTGGCAAAACTTTTAGGAATTTTGGTCCTCAATGCTCTTCAATTTCATACTTTTTTTGGCCTTTTCAACTTTTTTGTTTCGAGCGTCACTGATGAGTCTTTTGTAAACGAAGCGCGCATCTGGCGTATATATTAAATTTAGTCCTGGTATCTATGATGAGTTAATTAATTTCTCCAGTTACAATGTGGGGACGTGGGGTATGTGCACGCGCTCACTAAGGTTCTTTTATGCTATTTGATTAGGGATTTTGATTTGAATTTTCCTCGGAGTTCGGTATTTTTCGTGATTTTACTTTTCAACTACTTATTTAATGTTTTTCAAAATCGCTTGCAATGAAAACGATTACTTACTAGTTGTTTGAGAACCGTTCATTTTTCGGGTTCCATTTCCGACATTTCGATAAAGCATAATTATACTTTATCAAATTCGCACAATTCACGGTTGTACAGAACACGTACAACAGATATATTAATGAGCACAGAGTACATACATCATCTATTTACAGGCTGTTTAGGCATTCACCCTATCTTACTTTCTTTTTCTTAGTGTTCAACTAAAACAAAAATATTCTTAACTTCCCACAAGAACTGGTTGGTGAATAAAATCTGAAGAAGTTACGCACCCCTTACCAATCAGGCATCGTTGGCTGTCTGTCTGGCGATGTCTGAGTATCCATTTAGATACTGTGTAGAGTTGTTTGTTTCATTGTCATCATCCATTCCTATTCAATTCCACTGCGATTTTGTCGTTTATGCTATGCTTAAACTTAGATACCTTATTCAATTTTTAATGAAATGATTTTCAGTATATACATATTTCTAATGAAAAGTGTATAGACCTCAAATTGTGTCAAATCATTAGAAAATAGTATATCAAGCAGTTTTAACAGTAAAACAAACATTCTATTTTTAAAACTTAGATATACAACAAAACCTTTTACCATCAGCCAAAAAAGGTGCAGGCAGGCAGCACCTAAACAAGTGCAGTAAATTTTCGATTTTAGACGTTGTGCTGTTTTCTAATATTGCAGGCATTCTTTCATCTTTACCTCTATTTTACAAATGAATATGCTTTTGACTGAAATTTAATTTTAAATATTAAATAAGAGAACAACTTATTTAATTTTCTATGTTGTGTTTTGTATACCGTCGTGATTCTTTTGGATGTTTTTAGTATTTTGCAATGGCGTTAGCAGAATGTTTCGACTTGTGACTTTCAATGTCCCTTCGATATCTTTCGACTTAGTTTTTCGACACTGTTTTTAATTAATCAACTTAAGAAGATATTATAATTAGCATCGTAATTGTTTATACAGTACTTCTAAAAGTTACAAATAAGTTGGAGTTAATGTTACATTTCAGACAATATTTTTTTGACGAAAAATACCTTGATTAAATGAACAACCAATTCAAATATGAATATTAGCTATCCCTATTTCAATGCATAAATCTTTTGCACGAAGATAAAGAAATGAAAAGAATAAATTGACATGACGAGATTTGATTGAAAATTAGCAGATTAGAATATTAAGTGCATTATAAAGTGTTAAGCGCAACAAAAAACAATTTGAAATTTGAAATCTCATAAAGACAATCATAAAAAATATTGAGCTGACGTATCTGTTGTAATAAAGACGAAACCTAACAAAATAAGAAAGTGAAGTATTCATCAGAAACATAAATTGTATTTACACATTCTATCAACAATCATTAGACGAATTAGGGGAAATACTCCAACGATGGGATTACTGATAAATGTTGCTATCCAATCTATTGATAATAATCAAATGCTAAATGATTTCTCTCAATCAATGCCTTCAAGCAGAAAAATCCCTCTTCATTCTATTAGTCAGAACCAAAATTGTGCCTAACGATACGAAGTGTGGTAAAGTACCTAATAAGCTAAGGAATCCCTATAGAACCAGTAACTAAACATACAGCTTGTGTTTGTCCGCTCAACTCTATTAATGCCTCTTTAGAGATGATAAATTTTCTAATTCACAGAACCAACATAATGTCTTTAGTTGGTGAGTGAACATATTAGATTAGGGATGTTAAGCGGGGCTAAATTAGAAAATACCATTTTAGTTATGAACCTACTTGAAATTGCAAATTGATCAAATACGAAGCGTACCAAGCTAATATTACATTTACTCCCATTGAGATAACATTTAAAATACAATTTATTTCTCGTCTGGGATAGAATTTGCTTCTGTTTTGTATTTGCTAGAGCATTACTGTTAAGTTTTAAAACCCAAACAAGTCAACTTTTATAAGATAATTGCATTTAACATTTGATGTTTGTACTTAAAGGATAAGTTATCAGATACAGTTTCTGAATGCTAGTCTATACAACTATTGAGATTATTCAATTTTAACAGGAAACCTAAGTTAAAGTACAATATCTTTGTCTTTGATGATTTTTTTAAATTGGGAAAAAAAAATAAGAAATATCGAAAGGAACAATAAGATAAGATACGAAAAAATATTTTTGATTCGGCATAAGTCAAAAATATACAACTGAATTGTTTTATTTAAGACCGCTCATAACAAGATGAACATTTGCGCTTTTAATTTCGATACACATGTACCATACTTACCAGAAAATTGCGGTGCATACCTATTAACTTTTACATGTAATTTTCAAGGAGTTATAATCATTCCAATTATTACATTATCCATCCGATTATTACATAATCCATCATTGGGACTGTCTAAGGAATGTAAAGAGTGTATATGTTAAGAAAGAAAATTGTTATATACATTTCTTTCAGACTAAGACGTTGAATACTAAATACTCTTTTGCTGATGATGTATGATGGATATAAAGCCCCATAAGACCCTAGATGTTTCCAAATTGCAATTTATCTGATAGAAAATTGCATAATCATTGACTCTCGATTTCGTAGAACAACAATTTGTCAACTACGTCATAATTAGACAAATGGATAAACCGACACCAATGAATTTACTAACAAACAATAAATGCAAATTATAACATATGCCACCTTTTTACAGTAATACTTTTTGGACAAATAACATCAAATCATATTTCAATTATAGAAAAGTCAAACAGCTGTAGCTGAAAATAATGTTAATTTCGTCTTTAAATAAACTAGATACCAGGACTAAATTTAGTATATACGCCAGACGCGCGTTTCGTCCACAAAAGACTCATCAGTGATGCTCGAATCCAAAAAGGTTAAAAAGGCCAAATAAAGTACGAAGTTGAAGAGCATTTAATTTATCTTCACAGTTCAGCTAAATCAAGGTTTTACTTTTTTAAAACCACTGCTTCATTTTTGAATTCATGACCAAAGTGTCTTTATAGAGATACTCTAATTCCCCTACGAATAATTTTATGCATGACTGGCTAGCAAAGCGTTGTCCTCACGACGGATTGAAATCGAAGGACAATAACTGTGATACTAGGCCAGAATTGAAAGAAATAAATAAAAAATATAATTGAGATGTGGAACAAAAATCAGATACTTAGATTAAATCACACATGCAAAATGTGTTCATTTTTTTGGGCTACATGTATCATGTCAAATCTAACCTGTGATGAATTAAAGGCTTTTTATAATTTAACTTTTTTGCTGTATATAAACACAAAGTAGCACTATTTTGATATCAAATAACTTTTTTTAACCTTTTAATCCAATAACCAAATCTCAAATGTAAGATGTTAAAGCGCAAATGTCCATGAAGAGCGCAAACTATTTAAAAACAATGGCAACTTCCTATCAATGATCTCAAACGTCTCGCACTATCCGATGTCTTATTTGTTTCAAATGCATTTTTTCAAAACCCTTAACTATTTTTTCGATCTTAATAATTGTTGTTTTTTCGTAAAGAAAAGAATAAAATGACAAGTACAAGTTCTCCAATTATAATTACTTCAATGAATATACACCTTATTTACAACCAGTTTTTACTTTTCTCTGATGCTAATAGTTCTCAAAGGTACCAGGATTATAATTTAGTACGCTAGATGCGCGTTTTGTTTACATAAGACTCATCAGTGACGCTGATATAAAAATATTTATAAAGCCAAACAAGTACAAAGTTAAAGAGCATTGGGGATTCAAAACTCCAAAACGTTGTGCCAAATAGTTAAGCTAAAGTTGCCTCTGAATCAGCTAACATAAATAATGTGATCATTAAAGTTGAAAAAGTAGAATAGACGACATCTTCGAAAAAAAACCCAGACACACATGGCCAATATAGCCTGATATGGGGCTAAATCCTGTTGTACGTGCAAACTAATTCCACATTTCTAAAGTTTGCTAAAAAAATTGTATATTCAAGGTCAAGACAAAGTAAAAAGTAAAATAACCAAGATACCTAACTTCATGAAAAATTCAAATCGGAAAGTCCATTATCAAATTATAAATCAAAAGCTCAAACACACCAAACGAATGGAAAACAACTGTCATATTCCTGATTTGGTACAGGCATTTCCTTATGTAGGAAATAGTGGATTAAATCTATATTTATTTTCTTAAATAGATTTTTGATAAATGATTGTTTTTCAAATAGATGAATATAGAAAGCACATAAAATCAATGAAAATAAAATCACGACTTTACATGCATTTTTCTTTCTTTCATTTTAAAACACTTTTTTCTTCATAACTTAATTTTAAAAAAAGTACAGGTAAAACTGTCCTCCCTCTAGCTGGAATATTAGTCCAATTTTGTATTAGTTTTTGTTTATTGCTTATCAAAATTTGATGTTGACGAACTTCTAACAAGTTTTGAGCACCATAGTAAAGCACTTAAAACTACATTGCACAAATGATAAATCAAATTCATATGTTTGGTTTCTTGTTGTATTCCATTATATAAAAAGTAACAATAGTTCGCCGATGTCTAAAATTCGTATTTTCCCTAATCGCGTATTTGAGATCTCATGATTTTTTCTATAACGTTTAATACTTTGGTACTTGTAATAATGGAAAAGAGAAATACATTTTCTAAATGCAAAATACAACTCAAGATATCAATTATCTTGAAATTGTGCCTCATATCCTGCTGGACCTACAAAAGATATCACGTCTTTCGAACTCATGAACGCCTATTTTATCAGCAATTGAAACCAGAGTTACTATTAAACTCTTTCCTCTAGGGCTTAGGAAAAATCTTTCGTTAACACACATATTCCTCATGCCTCTATAACAAAGAAGACAAAAATAACAAATATGAGAGTACTAGCAGTTGATAGTCCACAAGTCAGTACTTAAATTTTGACATAAATAATCATTGCTATCAAAACTTTATTATTTTTCGAAATACTAAGGCTTTTCTACAAATGAATAGATTACCATAGGTGACTTTGGCAAACTTTTAGGTTTAGTCATCAATGCTCTTCAACTTCGTACCGATTGATTAGCCTTTTTCACTTTTTTTCATTCGAGCCTCAACGATGAGTCTGTTTTAACATGCACTATCATAGATATGGTCATAATTATAGATTAACTGTTTACAAAACTTTTTGACATAAATAATAATTCCTAACAAAACTTTAGATTTTTTGAAATACTAAGGCTTTTCTACCTTAGAAATAGATAAACTTAAGCTGTATTTGGCAAAACTTTTTGGTCCTCAATGCTTTTAAACTTCGTACTTTGTTTCGCCATTTTAACATTTTTTTAATCGAGCGTCACTAATAGTTCTCTAAGACAATACACGCGTCTGGCGCAAATATGAAATATCAATCCTGGTATCTATGATGAATTCATTGTAAACAAAACGCTTGTCTAGCATACAATATTTCACATCCGTGTATCTATGATGAGTTTATTTACTGACAGCTCGTGTAAAGCCAAAACATCTTATAAAAATCACGTATCGCAAAGTAAAATATCAATCGGGATACATTCAGCATCCAATTAATTAAGTGTAATGACTCACTAAAAGTCGGAGAAAAAACACGACCTCATGACAGGATAAATGTTTCAACATATTGTAGAATCGTGAATGTGCATATGTTTATAACAAAAATATCCAATTTGGTTTGAATTTACTGAAAATCAATACGTTCGTACTTTTCATTTATATACAACTAACTTCGTCTTCAAGGTTTAGATCTCAACCAACCACAATTACCAACTATCACTGAAATTTTTTGGTTGCACATTACTATGAAGCAAATTACAATACTTATGTGGTATCCTTTACTAGTACGTCCGTTCATTGTCCGAGATACGACCAAAAGTATCAACACACTTTGAATCATTCAGTGACAATATCTATTTGCAGAGAGTGGAGTAAATGATAATGCTTGCATCTTCTCATTCATCATTACAAAGAAGTAAAATCACAAAAATACTGAACTCCGAGGAAAATTTAAAACGGAAAGTCCAAAATCAAAGGGCAAAATTAAAAGCTCAAACACATCAAACGCTTTTCCTGACTTGGTACATGCAGTTTCATATGTAGAAAATGGTTGATTAAATCTAGTTTTATAGCTAAATTAACCTCCAACTTGTATGACAGCCACTTACAATTCCATTACATTGACAACGATACAAAAAAGGTATAATAGGCACAAATGTACAACAGTAAACATGGTGTTATAGTCTTCATCACTATCAAAACAAAAAAAGAGTTGTTAATTTATGAGTAATATTAATATCCTGTGAAGATGTCTCATTGGCAATCATATAACATCTTTTTTGTTTTTAAATGTAACAAAGAAACACAAGAAAGAATATAGACAAAGCACATACGCAGAAATGAAAGACAAGAATGAAAAAAAAATACCAAAGCAAAATAACACAATGAGGGGATGATAAAAGAGGGACGAAAGATACCTAAGGGACAGTCAAACTCGTAAATCTAAAACAAACTGACAACGCCATGGCTAAAAATGAAAAAGACAAACAGAAAAACAATAGGACACATGACACAACATAGAAAACTAAAGAATAAACAACGCGAACCCCACCAAAAACTAGTAAGTTTCAAGCCATGCCAAATAGATATCGAGCCATGCCAAATAGATATCACAAAAAAAAAGACTTAACAGTTAAAGTAATATTCAAAATGACAAGCACACGAATATGATAACGCGCTGTTAAGATGAAAAAAAAAAACCGCCAGTACTCAGAATCTGTGCTTCAAGACAATCGTGCATTAGTTGAGCAGTTAATATAGAATGTTTATCAAAAAGGTCTTGGTACCTTTCAATGAACATGTTTTTAGAAAAAGGACGAGAAAAAGTATCTATTATTATGGGCCAAAATTATACTAAAGTGCCACATAAAGAAGAACGGTTTTAACCCAGATTTGTTTTCTCTCTATCGAATTATGAAATTGTTCACCTATACAATGTGTTGGTATTTCATCTTTCGACACCTATTTTTGTTGTCTTAGATCTAAAGATATCATAATAGTCGCCCGATTTGAAACTTACCAGTGTGAATTCACATTACTATAAGACGTGTCACGGTACTTATCTGTCCCAAATTCATGTATTTGGTTTTGATGTTATATTTCTTATTCTCATAGGATTTTGTCTAATGCTTAGTCCGTTTCTGTGTGTGTCACATTTTAATGTTGTGTCGTTGTTCTCCTCTTATATTTGATACGTTTCCCTCGGTTTTAGTTTTTTACCCTGATTTTGTTTTTTGAACATGGATTTATGAGTTTTTGAACAGCGGTATACTACTGTTGCCTTTATTTGTTGTCTTGGATCTAAAGATACCATAATAGTCGCCCGATTTGAAACTTACCAACTGGGTTCCCGGCTTTAATTCGTCATTTTCTACAATAAATGACTGTACCTAGAAATATGACGGTTGTTTTTAATTAGTTTGATGTGTTGGAGCGATTACTTTTGCCATTTGATTATGAACTTTTGGTTACCTTTGTACTTTTGTAAAACCTGTTTTCCACATAGGGAAATCGAAATGCCTGCACCAAATAAGGAATACCTGTATTACAGTTGTTTTCAATTCGTTTTATGTATTCTTAAATTTTATAAGGGTCTTTCCCTTATAAATTTCCCTTGTATTCGAGTTCGGTATCTATTTTATTTATATCGTGACATTCTGACCTTATCTGCCGTATGCCGAGTGATGCATGCCAAGTAGACGAAGTTTACACTCGACACAACCAGTCTCGAAGATCCTCCTATTCCCTCATTTTATCTTGGATTATACGTTCATCATGGGTTTTTTTCTGGAATTAGCCCTAGCCGGGGCATTGAAGGCAACACTGATGATTCTTCTTGTGATTTTGATTTTTTTTTTTAAATAGTAAATGATTGATAACGATTCCAGTCTGCAAGTTTCTGCAATACTCTATATTCGGTTCTTGACCACAAGCCATGGATATAAAACGCAAGAAACTATAAAGGAAAAGGGCGTAGAGAAAACAGACAAAATTAACTTTTGTTGCAAATGTCTGATGTTTTGTTTCGCACAAAAATATCACATTAGATAGAAAAGTAACAAACCCTTAAATGGGTGTAAAACGTAAAATCACAAAAATACTGAACTCCGAGGAAAAGTCCAAACGGAAAGTCCATAATGAAATGGAAAAATCAAATGATAAAACACATCAAACAAATAGACAACAACTGTCATATACCTGACTTGGAACTTGCAAAATCAAATGTAGAAAATGGTGGACTGAACCTGGTTTTAAAGCGCTATACCTCTCACTTGTATGACATTCGCATAAGTAGAATACTATTGTACGTCATTACGACCGGTTGTTAATTCTCCTATATAGTCCTCAAGGTTTACTCCGGAGAAAACAAAATACACAAAAGAAACAAACAAAAGATCTGATTCATCTATAGGACAATAAAACAAATACCTTTTTACTAATTTTCACTTTAATATCCAATACATATTATGATTAATTACACAATTTCAAATATCAAATACTCAATAGAAATAACTCATGGAAAATATCTATCTAAATTATCTTTCTCAAAAATATTCGAAATGACATTGTTTTCAATATGTTAAAGTTAAATATACACGATTTAACCATAAACTTGTTCATTAAAGCAAATGGCTTATACACAACTGTGGGTGTACATTGATTCGCCCAATTTTTACATTTTCTATCACAGCAATGGTTTTTGAATTCATCAACGTCTTTCCAGTACCACTAACAATTTAACAAAAGATCGTACCAGGATTTGCCTATATTATATCAATAGTACTCCAGCTCAATGGTTTTCATGTATCGGTGTCGTACATAGTGATTCGGAATGTTCCCTGGCTCTTCTTCGTAGTTCTGCTACACTAGATGTTCTTTGATCTGGCTGTAGCATTGGTGTTGATATTTCTGGTTTCTTATTGCAGCATCCACAAAATGGTAAACAAGCCGCTATAATACATTAAAAAAGAGAATCATATTAGCACATAATTTACCTCTTCCAAACAAAAACTACTTATGTTATATTTGTTTACTGAAAGCTTTTTCTATGGTCCTAGAATAGTTCATAGTTCATAACTTATTCTTCCATATTCCTCAATTTGTGAAAACTAAAGACAATCCCAACCGTTACCAGTTTTCACATACTGAATCATATCAAAATCTGGATATAATATGGGTGGCATATGAGACCCCACAACACCAGAGATGATACTGGAGAGAATTTACAGATATCAATAAAATGCGCTGTGCACGCATGAAATGTAGAACGTGTTGTTTTCATTTAAAAATGAGTACTACAAAATTATGTTTAATTTTACTTACAGGATCCACAAAAAAAGAAAAAAAGAAATTCACTTCTGATGTCAGGAAAATTTCTAAAAACGCAAGTTTAAACAACAAATCTCGATATAGAAAGAAGTGAATTTTTGAAATAGTATAACAATAAAAACCCGCAAATCTAGAAGTTTATAAGTTGTTCCGACAGAGAAAACTTGTTTATGTATGGTTCCATAGTGAATAGTCATGTTCTGAACTCTTTTGAATTTTTGTGAAAGCGGTGTTTGATTTTTTGTCTCTTAAAGAATTTGTTTCTGCTTTGTGAAGTGTCTTACCTTTAAAAGCTGGATGAGTCATGGTTGGTAGAAAATGTCGTGGTGTAAAGTAATTTTCAAAGTAGTTTTTGTACTGATTTCTGAAAGATATGAAGTATTTACATAATTATTAAGCAACTCGTCATCTCTTTTTTAATCTTATCATTTAATTAAGAAAGTTAGGTCATCGACTTTCAAAATTAACGAAACCAATTAACAATATAATCTTGTAAGACGGCAATTTCATAAAAACACATTCAATGGCTAAGTAAATATAAATTTAATTCTACAGTTCGTGTTCAATTGACATATGAAGTGTTGATGAAGGGATTACAATAATTTGTCTTTCAATTTAATGAATTATTCACTTTCTTTGCAAACAATTTATAGAATGGTGCGTCTAGAGACGTCAAGAAATTGCTAATCTTAGTTATAGAGCAAAAGACAAACAATAAGTCGAACCAATTATATGATAATAACAACCAATCATATGCAACCAGGTCGTCTTACTGAGTGTAAAGCAGTAGAGCATACCCAACGCCAATTGCTAAGAAATATCTATAAATCTGATAGATACTAGTATAACAAATTACTTTTCTAAAAAGGCTTCAGATTTGGAAATAAAAAATCTTTCGGAGTTCAAGGAACAACATAGGAACATTTTATGTTTAAACTTGATGTATATATAAAACATCTAGATAGAATGAAAAAAATAATTTTATACTTCCCTTTTAACGACATTGGAAATGTCTTCTGATATATATTCTATTTCATATGCATTTTGCAAATATAAGATTCTCAACTTTATTTTGTGATCTCAGTGTACGGGTGTTGTTACAGCTTAAAATATAATTGTTATAAAAGTTTATATATGACTTACCCTTCCATAAGTGGCATCATTGGAGGCCTAGTGCTGGCATTATTATTGAGAGCTATCAATGTCTGCATGAAAGATGTTTGCAGGAATGGTTGTTGTTTCTGCAGAAAGATATTGTCTTGTGATTGGTTTGCCATGTTCATCAGAAGTGATGACGAAGGACACATATGCTGAGGTGTTGACAGGAAGTTAAGTCCCGTCCGTAAAGATGATGACTGAGCTGGAGGGGTCGGAGGTTTGATATCATTGTCTTTAGATGTGCTTGCCGATGACTGATCATTACATATTGATGATGTCTCATCTTCTGTATTGTCATTTCTAGAATGGTCTGGTTCTTGTGATATGTCGTTTGATTTATGTTCGTCTTGAAAGTGTTCATTTTCCAATTCATTTGTTTTTTCTGCACTATTAGAATTATTTTCTGCCGTTTCAACTGATCCCGGTTCTTCATTCAAAAACTCATCGTCATGATCGTCATCAGACTGACACATGTCAACGCAAATTTCAGAGCTTGTTACTTTTTCAAGGTCAATGTCACTTTGATCGTCTGACAAAGGGTTTATTGTTGTGTCATGTGATTCCTCGTTTCCAACATCTATCATCTCAGTTTTGTTATGCTTAGGTTGACCAGTATATCTTTCACTTTTGCGCCATTTAGCTCTTCTGTTTTGGAACCAAACCTTCATTTAAAAAAAACAAATAAATCGTTGAATCTCTGGATCTGATTTGCGGTCATATAAAGATGCAAAAATACCCCTCCCCAAATAATGGCAATAGGACATTTTCTTCGATAAAAATTACTGGACGGCGATAGTGGTACAATTCTTATTTTCGTCATTTCACCGTATCAATAAAGGACGATAGATAAAATTAGATAAACCGCCAAAAAGATATGCAAAAGAAAACTTTACTTAACTACATACATTTTCTCAAATATACAATGTAACATTATTTGATTTGCAATGGCACACGACTACTTGTTAAAAAAGCGTTGTACTCATCCTGCATTGTTTTGGTTCGTAAAACATAAAGATTTGAAAAGAAGACTGAAGGCATAACTTGCAAACGGTGAAATGAAATAAAAATAAGCTCTACTGTATTGGTAATATTAAGAAAAATTGGAACATTAAAATAATAATTATTATTATTATTATTATTATTATTATTATTATTATTATTATTATTATTATTATTATTATTATTATTATTATTATTATTATTAATACCTGAACTCTTGCCTCTGTTAGATTTATTCTCATGGCTAAATCCTCTCGTGTAAATACGTCTGGATAATGAGTCTGTGCAAATGCTTTCTCCAACTCCTCAAGCTAAGAAGAATAAAACAAACCAGATGAACGCTAGGTTCGAACTTTTAATTAAAATATTTTGCATATGAACCTGTCACATTTCAAACCGGAAATTGTGACACGTTGTCTCAACATGCAAAATGAAGTAATGTAAAGGACTAAGATGCTTTAAAAAATTGCATTATATACTGAATTAAACAAATGAACCTTTGATTCAGAGAGTTCGGGACTAAACATATTCTATGTATATTATGAGTAATAACATCTGACAATATTAATTATTTTTTTCGTTAGGTCATGTTACAAAACAATTATATTTGTAAACCCGTTCATAGAATCTTCATTTCTCAACAAACTATTTATTTCTTTTAAATGAAGAAGTGATACTTGATCGATTCAATGTAATTGATATCTAATAAGTATTTGATACCATATTCATTGTTGATGTTTTGTTCTTGTGTCTAATTGTTCTTAGCACACTACGTCAGAGATACGTTTTATCTACAATTGTTTTACAAATCTTCAAAATAATTATTCTAAGTTCTATCACAGAAGTTCACATAATGAGACACATATGTGCTAGAAATATTCGATTATGCATACATTTGTCATCATGCCCCACTCACAATATCGAATCTCCATGTTCACTGAATGGTCATAAAAATAAAGAGATCATGTAGATACATAGTTATGCTCGGTAGAAAAATGAATACCTGTTGAAGAGTAAAAGTTGTACGATTTCTTCTTTGTTTGCGTCTTGCAAAACTGTCATCCTGGAACTCTGTATGTAAACCATATCCTGAATCTAAAATTAACAAAAAAAATAACTAATTTAATTTCATTTGTTTTTTGTTATTCATTGAGCCCTTGGTTTAGCCATTCAATTAAGGAATTTCCTTTTTGAATTTTCCTAGGAGTTTAGCATTTTTGCGATATTACTTCTAACAATCATTCAGCCTTCGTCACAAAGCGATCTTATTAATGTTCGCAAAGCGTTATTTATCATAAAGATTTATATAATGACCTGATTTTTCTTCCAGAGAAACCGAGATCAATCTTGTTTTGGCTAGATTCGTGTTGTTTTTTTATGTTGTGTTTTGTAAATGGCTGTTTTTCTTCTGATCGTTTTTCTGTTTTTGACACGACGTTATCGGTTTGTCAACGATTTATGAGTACGCCTTTTAGTATCTTCCACATTTCTTTAAGAAAATATTTGGGTTTTTTCACTGGCCGGGTAAGGTCTTTTTTCTATTTATGATTCCCAGCCCAACCTACATATCATATACACGTACACGTAGAAGACGTGACATTTCTATGTTCAAACAGAGACATATAAAACTGTAGGTTTCTGGTAAAGTAAAGTAACATGTCAGAGTGAACGAGAATTTTTAATTAAATGAAAAAGTCCCGTTAATTAGATTACATTACAAAGACGTCAAAGGAAATATTTACTTTCACTCCTTGATATTTGAAATCTAAGAGAAAACCTAGAACCGTTCAAAGCTCATATGCACTGTTTAATTTTTATCAAAGCATCTGTGAACTGTATGATTCTGACAGGTAAGAAATTCCTGTTGAGTTAATTAGCTGAAAGCAGGTGCTTTCTGGTTTCCGGCTTTTGTATGACATTTTCACAGTCATCATTACATTAATTGTGTCTTACAAGGTTTAAATTTTCAAAGGTAATTTAATTGAACCGATGGGAGTTATAAGATTTCTTACAACAAGGATACCTTAATAGTGTGTGTAAATATGATTAAAGTCCTATCACATTTCTCCATTTGCACACGCTTGCGTGCCAGAAGGAATTAGTTTGATCTATTTGTCACAGCATACGGATTGTAGCGTGAGAGATGCTTTAACGATTGGTCTTTGATTGAATAAAACAACGTGCTAAACGTCGTGTTTAGACCAGGATTCATTTAATAGATAAATTATATTAGGATAGCCAAGAAATATTAGCTTCTATCGAAATTAACACAAGCCACAATATGTTCTAGACACTTTTTTTCTGACAAAGAGTAGAATTAAAAGCTCTATCAGAAGCGAAGCCGGATAAAATACTATAAAATATCAATATAGTGAATTCATTAGTGATAAAAAGCAACATAATTTTATTGCCTACAGAAACGAAATGTCGCAGGAATTTGTTAATCATTTCAATAATAACAATAGTTCAAAGCATTAGAAGAAAAAATAAGACAATGAACTTAGGCAATAAATTAACAACCAGCTAGACTTGCTTTTAACTGGCACTCTGGATTTTAAATACTTCTGAACTTAATAAGAAGAACAAAGCCTAAAAACTCGAGACTTATTTTCACTTGTGAAACTATGATCTCCTACAATGCTAGAAAATGTCATTTGCATTACCAATCTATAAAACAAGATTGCAAAGACAATGGTGCAAATTATCTCCCCAAGACCACATCTTGTTACTTTTGCAATAGAACATTTGGAAACACTATTCCTCAGAAAAAATATATGTTTTGTTATCAAACAGCGACGTAGATTAGACTCTGTAAAGCTCCAGCTTCAAATTGTCACAGAAAAGCCGCCTTCTGAGAGTTTGGTTGGTCTAGAAGACGCTAGTGTGTTGTGATGAGAAATCTAGTGAGTTTATGGAGAAAAAAAAAACCAAAAGCTATTTCTGTCGTATATATTTCTCAATCTATACTTGACTGAATCATGTGCGACATTGGATTTCGTGAATGAAATACCTCAGACTCGAAACTTATTTATCATGGATCAAATAATTCGAAATAATCAAACCGCTGAAGAATTCTTGACGGTAAAAAAAAAGAACTTTACCTTATTTCACACACAAAACAACTAACAATAGATAAATCTATGTTATTTCTTTATACACTTTTCCCTGCTAAATCATACCCATGAGTAGGCACTATTTTTCTTTAGAACGGTATAGAAAAAGGTCTTTAACACAACAAACATATAAAACAAAATTGTTAACTTATTTTTCATTGTCGATTACTGTATTTCGACTGGGTATGGCATAAGTACTTAACGAAATTAAATGTGTTCTCATTAGTTTCATATTAGGTTAAAAAGATAAGATTGGAAACTAAGTGGGATGTCCATCAAAATTCCTTAGTTATACCACAGAAAACAAAAAATGAGTAACAGGTACACCACCAAAACCCAGGAATAAAAGCAGGTGCTCTGAAAAGCAGGGCTTTCCACTTGTGTCAACCGGTGTGTACGTGCCAAAAGAGTACTTTTAAATAACCATTTTATCTGTTATTTACAGATAATTGAAATAAACAAATAGAAATATAGTATGAAGATACACTTTAATTCCTATAAACATTGAAGAGGATTTATCATTTTTTTAATATATATAATTACGCCTTATTTATACAATTTGAAACCACATATACACATAACACTAGGAAGATTGAAGTTAATTGTATATTACAAATATAAGTTATCTCTATAACATGTACTACTTTATACTGTAAAGGAAACACTACCATGACTATAGGATAAAGTTTCAAAACCATAACGAGAAACTAATCGAATATTGTAATTATATTCAATCATATTATCTTAAATTAAGTCATTATATTCTCGTATAAAGGAAATACCAACAGACAGTTTTCTCTGACTGCTCATGAATATAAGTTGACATGACCATAAAATTTAACTCAGAGGAGTGTTCATATGTGTATATTTTACTGGACAATTGTGTAAGAATATAGTTATCAAAGGTACATGGCTTATAATTTAATGCGCCCGACGTGCGTTTCGTCTACATAAACCCATCATTGAAACTCAGATGAAAATGGTTATAATGCAAAACAAGGACAAAGTTGAAGAGCTTTGAGGGAAAGTAATATGCGCACATTCATTTCAAACTCCAAATTAATTTTACACGTTATAATATAGAGAATATTGCACCTGTATCAACCCGAGACAGCAGTTTAATCCCGAGAGCTCTGCTCGAGGGATTATTTTGATTGTGAGTTGCTACAGAGTAGGTAGTGCTAAAAAATCGTTGAAACTACACACGTTTGCTCTGTTTGTATGTGCTCTTCAGTTTGTTTTACGTGTTCGTTTTTCTTTTGTGGTTAGCGTGTCGAAATACCGTATAGCGGGTTATTTTCGCGGGTGTAAAATTTCGCGATTTTCATTGATGAAGGTCTACGAAATATTTTGGCGGTTATTATTTTGGCGGATTCTAAACTTTTATCAATACCTTTGCATGTGCACTTTTAAATTGGCGGATTATAATTTGGCGATTTTGTTCTATCCGTGAAAATAAACGAAAATTAACACCCCGCGAAAATAACCCGCTATACGGTATATCATGTGTTGTTTATTTGTGTATTTCACTGTCTTGAAGTTCTTGCATTCATTTGTACTGTATTCCTGTCATGTAATGTTGCCATTTTAGTGTTATATTCAAAAATGCCATTAAAGCGCCATTTTTAGTTAAAATTTCCTGTTCAAAGTCAGGAAAATGGCAGTTGGTATCTTTTAATTCATTTCTGAGTGTGATGCATTGTCGTTTGTTCTTTGTTGCACTTTATTGTTTCTGTTGTTTCGTTATTTTCCTCTTATAGCTGATGTATTTGCTTCGGTTTCAGTTTGCAAACCGGATTTTTTTCCTATCGGTTTACTACTTTCGAACAGCGTTATACTACTGTTGCCTTTATTTGCAACGTATATGCATAGTAATTATGTGACAAAGGTTATAATTAGATTTATATCCTTTATATCATTTATATCAAGTATTTGTCATAAGGAAGCTGATATACAAAGAGTTATAAGTTAAAATCATCCCTTCGAACATAGCAACTAATATGTTCCAATCGTCATATCCATAACCCTGTCCTCCTTTCCCCCAATATGTTACCTACAGGATGAGACTTTCAACTGGTTTGTACTTATATGAGCAATACGACGGATGCCACATGTTGAACAATGGCATCTGAGGTCAAGTCTGATATTTTTGTGGGGTTCGTGTTGCTCAGTTTTTAGTTTCCGATGCTGTGTTTTCTATGCTGTTGTTTTATTTGTTTTTTTGTTTTTATCTTTCATCTTTTCTTTTTGTCTTTGTGGTGTTAGTTTATTTTCGACTTCCGAGTTTGAATGTCCCTTTGTTAGCTTTCCTCTCTCTATTAGTAAAGACATTTGATAAACTCTTGTTCCAAGGATGTTTGAATAATGGAAGTAGATACCTGCACATTTTTACAGGGACTTTGAATGGAATTAAACAACAACAACGGTTTTTGTTGACAGTTATATTTTCTTTATCTTGTTTAATCTAATGAGAATCATGTACACGATGGTGTCAATACTGGTAAGTTTCCTAAATCGCTTAAAAAAACTCGGTATACGATACAGTATTTACAAATGTCATGCTCAGGGTCAAATGGTATACTGTAATTAACCAAAGAAGTTGAACGAATATTTGTGTGTGAAACTGTCGAAAGATTGCAACAAAAAAGTACAGGTTAGGTAGCTATTTGCAGAATATCACTTAACTTGCGATGCAAATATCATCGTAATATAGAGCGCAATCGCTTCTTGTGCTTGAGTAAAATTGAGACTGCTATAGTCTCCAGAGTAAAATGACAGACAGACAAGGGGGTAAAACATGTCAATTGTGTTAATCATTTCAATATCATTTTTGAACAAAAATGTATAGAAATCATGCATGAATTCAAACAAAATATATTAAAAGTTAAAAATTAAAATTGGCTTTGGAATTTGAGACTACCATACGAGAGGTTTAACTCGCTTTAAAATAAGGTTTAATGCGCTCTTTTCTATATTAAGAACTGCCTGTACCAAGTCAGGAATATTTTATTCATTCATTTGGTGTGTTTGAGCTTTTTATTTTGCCATTTGATTAGTGACTTTCCTTCATGAATTTTCATCGGAGTTTAGTATTTTGTTTTGTTTTCTTTTTTTCTAACTCATGTTCTTCATGTTTCAATCGTTAAATTTTCTGTGATAAAATAAAAAAAAAAAACATAACCGACAGTAAAGATAAACCAATTTTTATGCTAAAAACCCAAAAGAAATTTAATGAGGGCACGGTACGATGTAAAACAAGTTAAGTTACATTACATATTTGTTTTCTTATTGACTGTATACTCAATTTAAGTTCTATATTTTCATTCACTTGTTATTGAATTATACCCCATGAGATGTGGACAAATTATATTAAAACGTCCATACTTTTCTAGAACATAATTTTACTTGTATGAAATTGGTGCTCCTGGCAATTTTTATCATTATTTTTTCGATGTTTTGTTTTGAACAACATTTATCATGTTAAATATGACGAACACTTGCTTTGGGAAAAAAGCTGGAAATAAATATTTTTTATGCCTAGGTTTTGCTCGAATAAATAAAGTACCTTATCCACAGGACCCCTGGGATTACGTTATCCTAACAAATGAATTAGAAATTAGATATGAAGGATTTCGTAGTTCACTCAATTTAAGAAAAGTGATACCCTATGCAATGTATTAAATAAGTTTCAAATTAAACTAGATGGCTTCATGTGTGAACGTTGGTGACGTCTCAACTGTTGTCGTTTATCTGAACCTGTATGTATATCGTATTTGTTTAAAATTGCCATTTTGATGTCTATTTCCGTTGACTCCATGTACAATCAAGATTCTATCGAAAAAGAAGTGTAAAGGGTGAAATATCATAATATGCTTGAATATCAAATTTTTCACTAATTTTAGGAATTTTATTGTTATTATAAAGCAAGATTTCACGAACTTATGGTGTTGACTACGTTAGTTAAACACATTCGGTTGATATTGGACAAACCTCATTTGCAATAGTTTTCTCCGATTTAATAGGTTGTTGCTAATTGCCAAATATTTTCTATACATTCATGAAGGAACAAATACTTCTATTAATGCAAAGGAACATGAACGGCATCACATTCTGACGTCAGACACTCAAATCAATTAATGTGTTCGTAGATAGAAGATGTTTTTGTGTTCGGTTAAATTGTCCCCTTTTAAAATTATTATACGATGATGACTGATGTACCCATATTTTGACTATTTTATTAATTGTGACTAAAATTGAGAATGGAAATGGGGAATGTGTCAAAGAGACAACAACCCGACCAAAATAAAAAAACACAACAGCAGAAGGTCACCAACAGGTCTTCACTGTTTATTTAACGCATCATGTTAATATAACGGAATTTGATGAGACGGTTATTAAAGTGAGAGGGTTAGCGCTATAGAACCAGGTTCAATCCACTATTTTCTACATTTGAAAATGCCTGTACCAAGTCAGGAATATGACAGTTCTTGTCCATTCGTTTTTGATGCGTTTTGTTATTTGATTTTGCCATGTGATTATGGACTTTCCTAATTGATTTTCCTCTGAGTTCAGTATTTTTGTGATTTTACTTTTTAAGATACATCCAGGAAAAACAGTAGGTTGGAAATGACTAGAAATGGACTTGCGACAAGTTACCTAAGAAACCCTCACAGAGCTGCTGCAAATGTTCTAACATACAGGGAACATAAATAAAGGCAATAATAGTAAACCGCTGTTCGAAATTCGGGATGTTCTTATTAACAGCATCTCCTTTTAGTTAGAAGACGACGATAAAAAGCTAGCGATTTTTTTTTGGTACAGACAACATATATCAAGACACGAACTTTACTGATGATAAAATTATTCTTATTCAAATAAATACATTTTCTACTTCTGTTATCAAAACAAAATATAGCAATGTGAATAAGACTTTAGGGTCGTACATGATGATGCAGATGATGAGACTTTAAGGGTACTTCCATAACATGTCCTTTTATTATTATTCTTAACCCCCCCTTTACACTATCTAGTTTATACAATACATGTAACTATGAAGAACAAACAAACAAAATTAAAAAAAAAAACAGTTTTTGAATTTAAATGTTTGGATGATATACTGAAAGTATTCAATATGAGCAAAAGTTGTGAAAATGCGAAAATGTAAAATTAAATAAAAAATCATATATAGGTATAAATGAAATTGAGTAGATAAAAAGGTATGCGATCATTCATCTTTTTTCGATTTACTGTTTCTACTTTCCACTAAGTATTCTAAAACTTTCTCTTTAAATGCCATTTTGTGTGAAATCGTACCTTACAAAACAGTCCAGTTATTTATGCAGTTAGTACATTTAGAAAACTCAAATTTTCTTAGATTATGTTTTCAGATATTGCATATACGGTAACAAATGAAAGAGTAAAAGGAAACTACGAAAATAGGAAAAGGGAAAAAAGACAAACTGCAGCCGAATCACCAGTATACCAAAGAAAGAGATGAAACTTTTGTTTTTTGTGATAACCGTTTCTGGTTAAAATGTCATCACTCAAAGGAGCCTTTGAAATATTCGAATTGATATATATTTTGTATTTCGTATCATTTAATTATTTTGATTTAGAAGCGCTTTCACCTATTAGAGTTTAGAAAAGATCTGCAAATTACCATAGGAAACTAACAGAAAATATATGGACAAGGTTGAAGATTTGAAACTACATTAAACAAAATCATCATAAATACCAAGATTGAAATTTGTATGCCTGACTCGCGTTTTGTCTTTAAAAAATCAGCAGTGACGCCCGAATAAAAAAGGCTAAATAAAGCACGAAGTGTAAAGAACAAAAACTCAGAAAGGTTTTGCCCTGTAAAGCTAATATATTCTTTCCCTTAGGTAGATAATCCTTTAATTTTGTGATACTATTGATAATTAGTAAAACGAAAAATTAAAAGTTTTGTAAACAGTTATATTTTTTACAATGACCATATCAATGATGATTCCTGTAAACACTAACTACTGTATGAAGAATAATACAAGAAAATAAAGTGTAATTAAAAAAAAGAATTAAAAAAAAGTATAATGAGTAAATACTTACAAGGATTGTGGTGATGTTGGTAAGGTGTTAGATCCATACCATATTGACGAGCGGCTGGGTGGAAGCTTGGTGGACAGTGAAAGCAAAACATCTTTACAACAAATCTTACAACCTGAATAAAAAAAAATCAACAAATTAGATAACTAATATTGACATAAATAAATCGTAAAATTCTATAATTTTAAATGATTTTTGTAATTTGTAAACAAAAGACTTCTTTAAAAAATAGTTAAAATATCACTTTCAGAATGATTAAAAAGGATTAAAAATAAAGTTAAAATACATCAAAGAAAATTATAGTAACTACCTTGTATAGGAACAAGTGAAGAAATGAAAATGAAAAAAATAATTTCTGAATTATGTTTAAACACAAAGTAAGATCACATTTATTTTGTCAGAGATAAAGAATTGCCTTACCTTAAATGGCGAACTCCAAAGAATGATCTCTTCTCCGTAGATAATATAATTTACTCACTATCTCCAAGCATCAGTGAGTCTTACTTCACTAAGTGTTTTATCATAATTTGTAATATTGCTGATTCCGATTTGCAAACATCTTCAGTAATTCAGTTTATGGCATGTAATCTTCAATTAGACAGTCAAAGACAGGCTTTAAGCCATGCCCACCATATGATTACGAGGATAATCATTGGTGACATATCAAATGTGCTTGACAAAGTGGGTTTACCGGAGGAAGAATGGCAACACGAACGCACTGTCTTACACGTGTTCATCGATTAATAATTGAATTAGGAAATAACTGATGCTGAATAGAACAAAAATAATACTTTGTTTTTGTTTTACTTGTCAATAACTGTGGTATTACATTACCATCCCGTAAATCACTGAAGATTAGGTAATTATATTATATTTTAGTTTAACATTCAATTCCTTAATGGAATATCAAGCACTACAATTAGATTAGAAGAAAAGGAACAAACCAAAATGATACCAGAGTCGTACTGAAAATTGAGTTGGAAATAAGAGTAAATTTTACCAGCTTCTTCTCTAAATTGCAGGTATATTGTCTGATTTCTTAGACAAAGTATAAATATAATGAATATATCGAATAGCTCTTACAAAAGACTATTTATTATGTTGTGTAGACAAACAGTTATATAATAATAATAATACATAAAATAGAAAAACAGAATAATCTCCGTCGATCTAGCTTCCTTTTAAAACTAGTGTTTTTTAAAAGAAATATTTCCAGTAAATAAGTTATATAAAGTCAAGAACGTTCGGGATCACAATTAACAAGAAACCCTTGTACGTTATTTTACAATAATTATAGAATCGTTGTTAATATTTTCTTGTAACTTTGGAATAGATTTCACGTTGCTGAATCAAAATAAAAATTCTTTATTTTTAGATTTGAATTTCACATAAAGGCTTCCATTTGATTCAGTATCATGAAGTGGTAATTGTATGACCTACAGAAAAGGAATAATAATTGCCTCATATAAAAATAAAATGAACAGTAAAAGAAGAAATTAAAATGGGTCATTTAATATCAACGCTATTCTTTGTTTTCTTAATGTAATAATGAAATTTCATATAATGTTTTACGATTATTATTAACAATTTACAAAAACAATTTTACGCATCCAAAATAATATGGATGGCCATGTGCTTTCTTCTCACAAACCTAACCTGTGGTCAATAACGTTGCATATATCATTTTTAGTTATCATCATTGAACATTTTGCAGAAAAAATTGACATGTTTTTTTGTAAACAAGAGTATTGCCAATATAATAATCATTAAAAAATTATATTGATAAATAAAAATTAAAATAAAAAAACAGGTAAAAAATCAAAAGTTTATTGAAAAAATGTTAACTTTTGAATTATTTTATTTATTAAGTGTAAAGCTTTCCTGCAATATGAAAATTGCCAACTTTTGAATTCTTTATCTATTAAGTGTAAAGCTTTCCTGCAATATGAAAATTATCCTAAGATAGTAAAAATAATGTACCTGTTCAAAGCAAGAAGTCTTGAGGGGAGGAATTATAGAAATAAAGGATAACTTTATTTATTGAAATAAGAATTTAAATACAAGTTATGCATTAAAAAACTTTTGGACCGATACAGCTATGTTGTGTAACTGTTCTACGGTCCAAAAGTTTTGGGTAACAACACTCACAGTACCAATTTTACAGCAGAACTGATTATGTGCAAAGCTGATATATCAATGGATGACAACACATGTCTTATCTAGCCAGACAGAATAATCAGATTCTTCATATTTTTTCAGCATTGGTATGTGACACTATAATAAATTATTCTGATTCTGATTCTGATTCTGATATTTTATAAATAGATTATAACATGTCCTTTTCCATATGGGATCTGTTATCACTCCTCGGCTAACACCTTGGACTAACATGGGGTCTAGGGATGATACCATGACAGATATGCAAAAGTACATGTTATAATCTATAAGTATAGTCATATTTCATAATTATGATAATGGCATTATATACTAAAGGAAAAAGATAAATGAAGCGAAATATACAAAAAAGGATTCTTAATAATGGTCTGGTAAGAGAATAAGACAGCATCCTCGCGAAACTATATAACTTGAAATGAAACGCTAAGGTTGGCAAACGTTATTCGACAAAAGATAAAATTATATTTACAATATGTTAAGATATATATCGCCCCGCCCCGAGTCTAGGCTTGTAAATCAATTTAACAGGCACAATAATTGATATACGTTCAACAAAGTAAAAAGACAACCATTAAAAAAGCTCCTGATTTCGAGCAGTCATATGAACATATTGAAGGTTTGAAAGGTTCTTTTAAAATAATCATTGTACGTACCTCCTTTTGGCAAAAAATACGGATGGTTTTAACATTTGTTCTACACTGACAGATTAGAAAATATGAATGACAACATTTCTATATAATCCCAGTCAACCATTGGGATCTCGTATAATTGAAAGATATGGTATATGTTAAAACCTTGTTTTTCAAACTGTTAAGAAAAAAGTAAAATCACAAATGAACTCCGAGGAAAATTTAATCGGAAAGTCCCTAATCACATGTCAAAATCAAAAGACAAAACACATCAAACGTATGGACAACAACTGTCATATTTCTGACTTGGTACAGGCATTTTCAAATGCAGAAAATGGTGGATTGAACCGGGTTTATACCGCTAAACCTCTCACTTTTACGACCATCTCATCAAATTTCGTTATATTTACAACGATGTGTGAACAAAACAGACTTAATATGGGTACAACAGTCATCACTGTGTTACAATCTTAAAACGAGCAGTTTTACAAAAAAAAAACACACAAGCATCTGACAAATTCATGTTATAAAAACCATTGAAGTACAAAAAGTCGCATAAACAAAACACACCATCAAAAATAAAAGAAGTAACATGCGATATAGTAAAAAGTATTAAACAGTGAGGAAACGTCTATGTTCAGGTGGGATACATTAATTTCAAGGTAGTGTAAAACAGTAAGATTTTGCCCTGGACAGGTATAAAAGTCGACAACACGGCACAGCGCAGGGCAACTTTATAAAAAATACCATCAAATAAACAAATCAATACTCCATACAAAAGATGAGTAGAATGTAACAAAATACACTGAGATACTGTACAGACGGACGGACACTATATGCCATTACAGCAACAACCCAGGAGGAGCATAATAAAATTCTTAATCTTGTATAAATTTCTTTGATACTGTTATTATAAACATGATATCAACAAAATTTTATAATGTAGATCTAAAGACTGAAAGGAAATTACAAGAAAAGCTAGACAAACGAGATATCCTCGATAAGAAAGAAGTGGCGATAGCAGGTAAAACAATACCCTCTAACTATTTCTAAGAGGACATAAAATCTATACTAACAAAACGTGTAGTAATTGTACAGTAAATACCAAGTTTGAGTGTCTAAAGAACTCTTAGTAACATGGGTTGATAAAAGCCAATAAATAAAGAAATCCTATTTTTCCTTGATTCCTCCTCTCAAGTTGATTAGTAAGTATACTTGACTACCTAATAAATTCAGATTGTTTTTGAGGTGTAAACTTCCTTTGATGGCTTATAATGAAGCATGGCCAACCGTTGATCCGGGTAATTATCATCTTAATAATAATATAAACTAGAATTCTCCTGTCTAAACGTAATCTGCTTAGGGAGTTGAGGGCCTCTTATGTCATTTACAAATAAGGTTTCATCTTTTTAGAGGATTACTACTTCATATTGCTTTTCCAAATCTTATTAAACTTTCGTCCAATGTAACAATAGAGAGGACAGCTATCTAAATCTATTTAGCATCATCAGATTCATTATAATTATACTTATTAATGATAATATCAAAAGACATTTATAAGATGTACGAAAACGGATTAAGGAATGAAATTTGTATAAAATTCAATTTCACTGCTTCAAAGATCCTTTAGAAAAATACTTTAAACTTGATCAAATAAAGGCATAAAATTAATGAAACACAATATGATTTATAGACTCAGGCTTTTGAGAGAAATGATGTTATTTATTAAAATTCAAATCGTTGAACAATGAAAAGCTAGAATCTTGACATTAGAAATAAAAAACTGTTATACATATTTATAGAACTTTATAAAACAGTAAAGGAAAAAAAAATGTAAAATATGCATATTGAAAAGTGATGTCTATATAAACAGATAATTTCGAAAGTTCTACAAAGACAGCTATGTACATACTGTATAACAATAGATCAATCTTTAGATGCAAAAAATCTAAATTGAAAAAGACACCTTTTAGATGACCAAATTGGAGTTCCTTGAAGATTTTATAGGAATTGAAGTAAAAAAGAGGGAGAGAAAAAAAATGACGTGTAAAATTCTTGTACAAATTTTTCACCATTCAAATATTTATTGAGATAGGATTACATTTATTCTGCAATCAGTACTAATGAACAAATGAATAACTCCAATGAGACCACAACCCAACGCTATAAAACACCAGGATAGTTAATGTTTTAAAAACTACAGTCTTTAACAGGCGACAAGTATATATGTAGCATCTGTTTACCAGTAACTTCCCTTGTTAGAGGGTTGCTGCTCACAAGAGTTCCAAAGGGTGAAATTGAAATCATCTGTTCGTAAATCTTACGGACGCCATCACAAGTTGGTTGATCGTTATGAAATATCAATTTCACAGATGTTTGCGGATATATGTATTTTTCTTTTGTCGTAACTGTAGTCCCATTCCCTTTTCGCGAATGTAACCTACAGAATTAGACTTATCACCGGGTTTGTATTGACATGAGCAACACGACGGGTGCCACATGTGGAGCAGAATCTACTAACCCTTCCGGAGCACCTGAGGCCCCCCTTTTGATGGGATTCGTGTTGCTTAGTCTCTATGTTTCTATGTTGTGTTTTGTATACTTATGTTTGTCTGTTTGTCTTTTTCTTTTTCAACCATGGCGTTGTCAGTTAATTTTTCGATTTGTGAGTTTGTATGTCCCTTTGGTAACTTTCGCCTCTCTTCTTTAATAAAGTTTTGAAAGTTTAGAAACTATAAAATTAGCAAACTAATATTAGACCTCACACTTTCACGTCTTTAAACAAAACTAAAAAGAGTTGTACTTGATATTATAGAAAAAAAAAACCACAAGAAATATGGTTTCCTTACATGCATTGTGAATAAACTTATTAAAGTACACTTAATCAACATGTAATGTCGTGGTATATTAAAGAGAAATAAAACAATATCAGCCATTTTTAGATTACATTAGTTTGCCTTTGTGAAACTCTTCGACATTTATCAAAAAATAAAACTTCATTTACATGAATAAAATCTCTAGTAAAGGCATAATTCTATCCTTAAATGACATTTTGTTGTAAAATATGAAATATGAAGCATGACAGAGAGTCAGAAATATGCAGTTTTATCACATTGTTAAACTTAAAAGCCATTATAAAAACACAAGTATATAAACTGGTACCTGTTAATCTGGTTTTATTTCTAAGACACGGTAAGCCAGTTTACTTGCGAAAACATCGGGAATAAAGAGCAATTTGTTTTTGTTATGGAACAAATAAAATTGAATTAGTAAAGAATTCAGACTAATATGCAAACGAATGACTGATCATTGGACACAATTAGTTTGACGTTAGAAACAACTCCTATTATAGCTAGACTAGGGGAATTTCTGCACTTTGTCACAAATATTAAATTATAAAGCGAAATGGGATAAATAATTTATCCTACATCTTTGTTTCATATTTATAATGTTATAATGGCGTTCTATAATGTTATTATATCGTTTATAATTTTATCAGATTAATGTCGATTTATTGATCAACAAAAAGAGAAAAATGTATATTAACCAGAATTGAATGCAAAAATATACATATTAAGAATGTATATATATTCGTAAACCATGATGGCTTGTTCACATTAATATAGATTAAAATTGTAATGTTACTCAATTTAAAGCCATTTTGTATAACAATTGTTTCTTTTTTTAAATGAAAAGTAAGACATTACATACATGTTTGATATAAAGAAAACATTTTTGTTTAATGAATTTAAGATACATGGGGCTATACACTAAAAACGCTACACTCAGAAAAAAATGTGTTCATGGTTTGTGTTTGAACATTAATGTGACAGCAAACCTCCAACACAAGACGGTAACACATAGTTTACATCAGGAGATAAATGCCCATATACAATTTGTTAAGCTCTGGCTCTCCCCGAGTTTACTTTACTTGAGAATCAGTCACATAACGATCCATCCGAGTAGAACAACAAAAGGCCTAAATAAGGACATTAAAATTACAACAACATAAAGACATGACACAGGACAACCACTGACACGTGAGTATGGGGCGGAGTAAAAACTATGATTTTCTTTCACTCTGTAAAAACCCCTCGTTTACTCTCGATCATTTGTGGACTGACAACGACTAAAAATTGCAAAAGGAAATTAACTAAGCTTTATATAATTGTATAATACAGAACTAAAAACCCACGTACCAGTAAAAACAAAAACATAATTAGCAATAGTAAACCGTATCTACGAATGCACGTAGTTATTGAAAGCAAGCACACAGTAATGATGATATAGAAGCATGTCGTCCAACACTCTAATATCGGCTGCTGGACATATTTAAGATTTCATACATCATGTATATCCTTATTTTCTTTTGCTCGTTTGATTCAAAATTAAAGATTACATCAAATAATAATACAATTTTGCCAAGAATATATATAAACACTAACGTCCAACAGTAAGCTAGAGTTAATTTTGTAGATATATATTATTTGAAAAAGATGGAAGCTATAACTTGTATTCTAGATACTATGCCTTGCAAAAAGAGTACAAAGGAGTTGTCTATTCTTTAACACAGTTTTGTTCATTCCAATTTTGTTAAAGCACGACCTAAGTTGTGAAAGTGCCTGGACATATTATGTTAAATTGTCAAAACAGTCGTACAGCAATGACTGTTTTTAAAAACGAACTCATAAGCACAAATATACCATTAAAATGCTTCAAATAGGTATTCAACTTTGATCAACTGGTTTTTGGCAACAGCATCGATAGGAACATGTTTTTTCTGTATTGAAAAGCCGATCATTTTTTATTTTATTAACCTTGTAGGAAGTATTGTAAAAGTGTGTTTAAAAAAAAAATTAAACTACGTTTGTCAATTGCAAAAATATTGTGCGGAAAGTTTATTCTTAGCCGTATATATGTAAATAATATATTTTAATATGTAAGAAGAATAATATCACCAGTATGTTCCCATGTTCAGCCATTTTATTTTGACATAGATGTCTTTCTGGTGACTGCTTTTTTGGTGATCTATGGATAGCAAATTGTCAAACATATCGCAGCTAAAAAAAATCAAATCGTTTATATATTATAAGATCAAACTTAACATGAGGATGTTGCATCTTAGTTTTAGAATCGTTATATGACAATGAAATGATTAGGAAGAGACAAATCAAGGTTACATTGGCACTCACACCACATCTTCCTATATCTACACACTAAAAATGGAGGAATCGCATTAACCCCTAAAGGAGCGATACTGTATTCGTCGACGGGGTAAACATTTCCAGCTGTGCATGTACTACCCGCCATGCTAATCCACGATCTTAATCATGCTTATATACGCAAGTATTACTGGCTACTTGGTGGGTAATATCCTCCAGAATAAACAAAACGTTTGTTTAAGTATCAGACAAAAAGTATTGCCTATTTATCAAAAACTAAGGCCGTGCTCACATTGACCTAAACTCGGTGTTGTATTAGTGTAACTCACACATAAACTAAACATAATTACGTTCCCATTGATAAAACTTAATGTTTACATGTAGTGTAAATCATGTTTTGTCTACATGCAGTCGATAGTCGATGTAGGCCTTGTGTAGGTTAAGTGTAGTACACAAAACTAGGCATTCAGAACTTTAATTTTCTCATGTATATTTAAAAAAGAAACATTTTTTATATAAAATTGATACTTATGACACTTATAAATAAAGTTCTTTGCAGAACTATTTGTCTAAATTTTATATATTTATTTGTTATAAAAACACTTTACGCAGCCTTATTAACCCCGAATCAAGACTCATCCATTATAATTGCCGAACACATGATTCATTTGAAAAGGTCTTCCCGAATCGATTGGACGTACACACTGACAGAAATATTTGCCACTGGTCTTTATACTCAAACAACGATTCACTCATACATGCATTACTGAAAAAAGGGTGAAGTTAATTGTTTGTTTGTGTAGTATCTCAGATCCGTTAAAATACAATTAGAAATAATAAAAAAAAAAAAACATTACCCCTCCCTTTGACAAAAACTCCTTGGAGAATTTGAAACAAACAGAAAAGATATAAATGTAGTGATCCTTAACATCGCAATTCTTTTTCTTCTTCTGTAAGCACGCTGACGGCGAGCCTGCGTTTAAATGCAAATCATCCAAAATGACTTTCTTTAAAGAGCAACCACTTTTCTCACAAAAAGAAAGAGGGGAGGGGGGTTCTGAGTCAGAATTTTTCTCGCGCGAAAGTTTAAAATTAGTTGGATTTTTTCGATGGTACCAATTCAATATTTAATACTATAATGTATGGGAAAACTTTGGATTCAGAATATTTGTTCATTCTAATCATCTGAATGACCCGATTGGTTTTTAATCAAATTGTTGAAAAATCCATCCCCCTTTTTTTTAAAGTCAAATGGTCATTCCCTATCTGCAAGAAAAGATGTTCGAAAATTTAAATTCGGTTCTACGTAATGAACATTTAAATGACATATAGTTTACAAGTGTGAACAAATCGTGTGTACAGGTAGCTAAACAAGGTGTATAGATGTGAACAAATTTAATGTGAAACTAGCTTACATCACATTAAACCAAATGTAAACATGTTTACTGTACACGGCGTTTGGTGTGAACGCGGCCTTAGACTTTTCATTTATATATAATATCCTATGCTACAACCATCGATTTTATACTTGTATCATATCTTTATCTTTTTTTTTTTGAAATATCAAACATATTCAATTACTCATTTATCCTTTGCGACAATAGTATGACAATAAGTAACTTTGAGCGTACGGTGACGGTGACCTATAATTGTTAGCTTATACGTCATTTAGTCTCTGTCGAAGAGTTGTCTCATTGACAATCACACCACAACTTCTTATTTTATTTGCCTTATCTATTTCCTAGTCGTTTTACAAACATTTTCTTTTCAAAAAACCCCAACCCCAACCTTATAACAACGATGTGATCATTTGACATGAATGTATATGCGTAAAATATTCAGGATTAGCCATTCGGCTCATTTGGAATTTAAAGCACTTTTAGCTTGCCTGAATACCAGACCCAATGGTGGATGCTGGATACGAATTTGATACAATTACTTATAACTAAATTAAGATATGTATTTATTGAATTTGCGTTGGAAACTAAATTAATCAATCTAGTTTTGTTTCATATAGAGTTTTAATAATCCATATTGCCATAACATAGCCCTCAGAAGTCAAATGACATTTCACGGCCCGTTTCCCGTTAATTCTCAATAGATCTCCCTCTATCAGATTACTAAAGGATGCCGTATTAATAGGCTTTAGATTTTCTATACAAATTAACGAGGCATAATGTAATTTGCTGTCTTTACATTTAATAAATTAATATACAGAACGTTTGCTACCCTAAGCCGACATGGGAATACCAACGTTACATGAAAGCATCTGCAAAGTCTTATAGATATCATGCTCCCAAATCATAAATTCATTAAAATAATGTAGTCAGGGTATTAGATTAGGGACTGAAGATACATTTACAAACACAGAAGTCAGACATAATTTGTTCCTTTCATTAGGCTACTATAATAAGCATAAGTCAAGCATGTTTACTAAGTCTTTTAGGCAGAAGGAAGATAATAGTCACTACACAATAAGAACAGGACCGATAAATGGAGTAGTTCTTTAGACTGGTCCCCTGGGAACTGGTAACTACTTCAATTTACCTGAAGCAATATGTCACGATGAAGTATAATTTACATTAATTGATCACTGTTTTGTTAATAATTTTTATAATTAAGAAATGATAACGCCATTTTTATACTATCGCATATCAAGTATTGTTTAAACCACAAAGGGAGTCTTATCCGTTTTCCAATCACGACATGCATTACAGACAGTGGTCGGGTATTATCAGTTGGTTTTTAATATTTGTTAGCTGTTGAAAATATTTTTATCTCCGAGTTAAACAGAAACAACACAAAATTTACATATTGATCCTAGTATTGGCTTTCGACTTGGTATATTCCGTGTATATTCTTTGATCACGAAATTCTGCACCCCTCGCAACCTGGTTCCGCGTAATAATAGAGCTCGTCAAAATAGCTTAATGATATTTAAAAGAGTTCAAAAGTTTTTAATATCCATTAAATCTTAAGTGAAAAATAACAATTCATGTTGTATCATACATACTTTTTTTGATTTGCTTGTCAGATATACTCTCAAACACCAGATACAGGTTTCCAAAAGCGTATTTGACAAAACTGCAATAACGTCAGGACCACCTAACATAAACTCTACTTTAAAATATAAAAACCTCTTCTATAAATCAAAGACGTTGAATAAAGTAAGAAAAAACAAATTTCACTGAAAACGAAACATGTCAAATTTTGAAAATACAATTGTATGCCTTAAAAGCTAATAATTAATCAATCTTTATTTAAACCTTTTGCAATACGAATCTACAGACATGTTCCTGATAATGAACGCTATACTAATTTCACCATTTGAAAGCTCACTTTAGCAACTGGTTACTATCCTGTAAAACTAGACAATTGTGTGACATGCACCCGCCTCTATGCCATATCTAAGTAGCAATAATTGGAACTCCTTTATTTTGGAAGTTACCACTTACACAATCTTTCATTGATATTTTATATAAACATCATCTTACAAGAATTGAATACATCAAGCGAACTTTTATATAGAAATTTCAATTTGGCTTTAGGTGAGTTGATATTTTTTTTTACTCTTTTGCTTGTTGGAAATAAACTCATGATAGATACCAGGACTAAATTTAGTATAAACGCCAGACGCGCGTTTCGTCTACAAAAAAACTCATCAGTGACGCTTGAATCCCAAAAAGTTTAAAATGATAAAATAAGGTACGAAGTTAAAGAACAAAAAATCCTAAAAGTTTTGCCAAATACAGCTAAGGTAATTTATGCCTGTGGTAGAAAAGCCTTAGTATTTCAAAAAATTCAAAAATTTTGTAAACAGTAAATTTATAAATATAACCATATCAATGACAATTCATGTCAGCACAAATGTGCTGACTACTGGGCTTGTGATACCCTCGGGGAAATAAATCTCCACCAGCATTGCCATTGACCCAGTGGTTGTAAATAAACTCATCATAGATACCAGGACTAAATTTAGTATAAACGCCAGACACGCGTTTCGTCTACAAAAGACTCATCAGTGACGCTCGAATCCCAAAAAGTTTAAAATGTTGGAAACAGTTTCTTTCTCTTTTTACGGACTACTTATATTTCCTGCTTCCAATAAACGAAGTTTGGAGCAGATTGGGAACCAACCGACACCATTCCATTTCCTTAATTATTTTCCAATTATATCTAATTGTGAAATGTTGGCTGGTCATTGGTCTTGATTTATATGGCGGTTGGTGCAGGCATAGCAAGACACCTAAAGTTACGTTGTCGTTGTATCAGGTTTTGCACCGTTTTGAGTTCTCACGATTTTCATCTTAAAATGGATTAACGAGTTTCGAACAACCTCAGCATCAAATAACTTATGAATCTAAAATATTATTTTTAAGTTGGCTTTATGGATTTTTTATTTTTGTGTTTGCGTCAACGTTTGAGAAACAAAAGATTAATGTCAACTTTAAATATAAACTAGATTACAGGCATCTTATTATCAGGAACACCCTGACTATTGGACAAACCCAAAGATTAGTGGTACTATTGGACAAACCATTGTGTTGGGTATATTTAAGTTGAAATATACACACACATAGTATTATAAAAAAAAAAAACTATATATACTGTTAACCAACTTATTTTCGCAGATACAATATTTCGCGTTAGGTCCTTTCATACCAATTTCGCGGCGATTCAATTTCGCGATTTTCAAATTACTTGATGTAATCCAATGAGGTAAGATCCAAGTTTTACAAATTCGCGACGATTAATATTCGCGTTATTTTCCTACTCGCCGTAATTTTGCGAAAATGAATCGCTCGGGAAAAATTGTTGGTTACAGCGTATAAAACACACTCTAAAATACGCGACACTTGTATGGGGATAGATGATCTGGATAGGTAAAAAAATATATATCTGATCGATAATCGCATTAAGGCAGTCACATCATACAAAGCATGAAAACTGTAGACTCGATTCTTCGCAAAAAAGGTTCAATATGGTTGCTATTTTTATTATTCTAGTTATACAGCATAACATACACTGAAGAATTTCAAGGCATCCTAGCACCAGATATAGTTAATGAAATAATATAATATAGTAGATAATCAAGATTCATTACATTATATCAAGACCTATCTCATTATATATAAATTCTAAGTGATATCATTAGATAAACCAGTTGATAGTTGTAAGTGATTCCATTTGATTATAAGCCAATAAATGATTTAAAACCCATTACCGCATTAGTTCTGGTGTCAACGATACCTGTTAATCAAAAATAATTTTCCATACATTTGGGATTGTTGGACACATTTTATCTGTATTAATGTCATTAAGAGTCCAATCTCGTTCAATTCGCTGTCATCCGTAGGACAGACTAAGAAATAAACGTCCGTCAACCAACGAGTTCGCTGTAAGAGGGTGAGATATTATCAGCTCGAAGACATTAAATTGTGGGCTAGCTTACACATTTTATGGTGTACCACCTCGAGTTATTTCATAAAATAATGTGTTGGATGCGTTTTTAAGCTGAACACCAAAAGACGACTAAATTAAATAAACAGGACGTATAAAAAGCTACTTTATGATATAAAACGTTTTGTATTCACACCCAACCACTTGATTCCCCTTGATACGTGTTAGTTTGTTCAAATAAAAACAACATTATAAGTGATGAACTGGAAACGTTTTATTGTATTAATTACAAATTACAAACATTTATTTGGTGCCGGGTGATGTAACATATGGCTTACCATAAAAACCGAACAACATCAACCAAAGAACTTTATTAGACTTTTTGAGACATAATTAGAAAAACAATTTGTCTGTTAATATTTGTGGTGTACGTTTCAGTTTATAAGAAAATGTTTAATTTGTAGTTTTTTAATTAATATTTTCGTCATATCGTGAATATTATCTTTTCTTTTCACGATTCACTGAAATTTTATCAATATAATTATGCATATTTTTGAATATTCTGAGTTATCTGTGGGCCTCAGTGGCCGAGTTTTCCCCAGAAAGTGCCTGATCCAAGACAGGAATGTGACAGTTGTTTTCTGATTATTCCGTTGGTTGATATAGAGGAACATGATATGTCTGGTTCGGTATGATTTTGTCAGGATTTAAAGACCTAATTTACCCGTGAATACGGAGTTTTTCTTAAGACTTTTTTCTAAGTAGTTAATCTACTGTGTTACATCTTCAAGGTTGATAAAACCAGGTTTAATTCACCGTTTCTTTTTACATAAGAGTATGCCTATACCAAGGCTGGAATATGACATTTGTTGTCCATGAGTTTGACGTGTTTGAGCTATTCATTTTGTCATTCGTGAAGGGATTTTTTATTTGAATTTTCCGTAGTGTTCGGTATTTTTGTTTTTTTTCATTTTTTACTAGTCACTGAAGTAATGAGTACGACTGCATTTTTTTTTAGGAAAGGATGGTTTAAATGTATAATGAGAGAACAAATGAAAAAAAAAAGTCTTAAACTATAAAACTTAAGTGTATAGGAGTATCAGATTGAGTAAGCAGAGCATTGAATTTTCCTTTCACCTTAAACTAAAAAACCAAACGTAACAAGACTTTAACTTGATATGTGTGTTGTACGATCACATTTCAATGGTAGTACGAAAAGACACCGTGACAAAAAAATCTAGTTTGATATAGGAAGATGTGGTGTGAGTGCCAATGAGACAACTCTCCATCCAAATAACAATTTAAAAAGTAAACCAGTATAGGTTAAAGTACGGCCAATTTGCCAATTTGGAATTTATTTAAAAAGTAAAGTTCATAATCAACATATGTACTCAGTTACATGTTGATTTTAGCACAGCCTACATCAAACCAAAACTTTAATCTGATACAAGAACTAAGGACATTTAGACCATAAAACATAATGCCTACATTTATTTTCATAGTCATAACGTTTCCGCATTCTAAGGATGGTCGGAATTATCAAAAGAAAGCTCCAAGTTAAAAAAAAAAGTCGCGAATAAAGGAAACAGTAATATACCGATGTTCAAAAGTCATAAACTGATTGAGTGAAAACAAATCCGGGTTACAAACTAAAACCGATGAAAACACATCAACAAAAAAAACCCCGAAAACAACGAAACAACAGAACACTGAAGTGCTACAAAAACAAACGACAATGCAATATACATAGAAACGAACTATTATATAACAACTGCCATTTTCCTGACCGGGTACAGACCTGGTTTTGAGGCTAGCCAAACCTCGCACTTTATGGTAAAGTTAAATTAAACACTAAAATGACAACAGTCTTAATTGCATTCATACCATTCTTTTTTCTCGAATTTACCCTACCGAATTTAAACTTGTCATCGTGTGTCTACTTATATGAGCAACACACAGGGTTCCACATGTAGAACATACACTTTTAGTTGATATATGGTCGTTTTTAGTTTTTGTCATGGCTTTTTTTATGTGTTTCTCGGGTTTTTTTTATAAATATATTAGACCGTTGGTTTTCCCGTTTGAATGGTTTTACACTTGTAATTTTGGGGCCCTTTAAAGCTTGTTATTCGGTGTGAGCCAAGGCTCCGTGTTGAAGGCCGTACATTGGCCTATAATGGTTTACTTTTTTTTAAATTGTTATTTGGATGGAGAGTTGTCTCATTGGCACTCACACCACATCTTCCTATATCTATTGTTAGTTCGTTCTTGATTTAATTGTTTGGCTTCACCTTTGGTATGTTCTTTCATTTTTAACAACTGTAAAACTAAAGACTGCGCTTTCTCTTTACAAATGGTTTAGTTTATTGGCTTAAGGTTATATAGTCTCGCACAATTGAAATTCTCGCAAAAAAAGAGCATCTCATCTGAGAAATAAAACTTCCATTTGACGAGATAATCAAGAAAGGTCATACATGGATTATGAAATTTTAACTTGTTAAATGTGCTGGTGGCAAGAAATTTTAAATTAATAAAGGAATGTATTTAATAAAGAATCACAAATGACTGTTACACAGATTAAATGATAAAACGCCTCAAGGTTTCGTGATTATGAAAATTGAAATATATATTAGATTTTTATTATTTCATTTTATTTAAACAGTATTCGGAAATAAATCTTTAATGAATTTGTTTAATGTAATAAGGCTAAAGGGTTTCCTTCAGGTATGTCTAGGATGTGCTTGTAAAAAAAACTTATTTGGCAAACATTTGAAACCTGAATTTCAAAGGCTATTATTTTTATTCGTGATTTTATTAGTCTAAATATATGTCCTAGAGAGAGACATATATATTTTTGTTGTGTGAAAATTAAAACCAGGTTAAAAAAACAACTGAAACGATACCATATATCCACCATTAAGTAAATTAAAATTAAAATTGAATTATCATTCATTTGTTTTCTCACAGTTTTTACACGAAAAAATCGTATGGTCAATAAAAATGACACTTTATAAATTTCGCGCGTCCGATTGAATATGTTTCGAGTGAGATGAAGGAGATAGACAAGAGTACGTATTCCTATAACTGTCTTTTAGTGATAGGATCAGATAAAACTTTAACAAGTTATTGTTTTAGTAATTTAAAAGAGTAATTGAGTTGTTTACGCATAAAACATGTATTTGTTCTTCAGCATTTAGGGTATCTTGCTTTATATGTTTTTATGGATAATAGTTATCAAAAGTACCAGGATTATAATTTTATACGCCAGACGCGCGTTTCGTCTACATAAGACTCATCAGTGACGCTCAGATCAAAATAGTTAAAAAGCCAAATAAATACAAATTTGAAGAGCATTGAGGATTCAAAATTCCAAAAAGTTGTGCCAAATACGGCTAAGGTAATCTACTCCTGGGGTAAGAATATCCTTAGTTTTTCGAAAAATTCAAAGTTTTGTAAACAGAAAATTTAAAAATGTTTTTTCGTATGTTAATTAGCGAAATTCGACAGTAGCGCCCCTTCGGACTTACTTGCATCAGACATGAAAACAGAAGCTGGATGTTAGATACCCGCGCCAGTCAAAAAGAGACAAAATAGTAAAAATATAGATAAAGGACAAAATGCAAAAGTAAACAAAACAATGCACAGCGATTAGTAGCGACTGGCATACAAGAAAGAGGGGTCTTTCCGTTTTCAATTTTCAGTATTTTTGTAATTTGACTTTTTTCCATGTTTCTATGTTTCGATTTAAAAAAAATATTATTACATTTTAAAAGCCGATTTCAACCATACTTGTCGTTATTGCTCGCATGCTGGACATTCCATTAGAAAAACAGAGACAACAGTAATATACCGATGTTCAAAATTCATAAATCGACTGAGAAAGACCAAAATCCGGGTTACAAACTAAAACTGAGGGAAACACATCGAATATAAAAGGAGAACTACGACACAACAAGAACGCAACTCTAAAATGAAACACACACAAAAAACGAACTATAATATAACAATGGTTATTTTCCCCGACATGGTACAGGACATTTTAAGAAAAAAAAATGGTGGGTTGAACCTGGTTTTGCGGCTATCCAAACCTCGTGCTGTTATTTCAATGTTAAAAAATCGAAAACAACACGTTTAAATATAACATTAAAATGACAACAATACATGACAGGACTACAGTACAAATAAATGCAAGAACATTCAGGACAAAAAAATACAAATAAACATTACAATTATAGGACATAGGTACTAGGCTTAAAATTTGATACACCATACGTGCGTTTCGTCTACATAAGACGCACTAGTGACACTCAGATCAAAATAGTAAAGAAAGCCAAACAAGTACAAAGTTGAAGATCATTGGGGACCCAAAATTCTAAAAAGTAGTGCCAAATATGGCTAAGGTTGTCTATTCCTGGGATAAGGAAGTCCTTAGAATTTAGAATATTTCTTACTTTTGCATACAGTAAATTTATATAAAAAAGAACAAATAATTGATGTTTATTACACCGAAGTGGTGACTTACCACAGAAAAAAAATAAACACGTTAAACAAGAAACAGAACCACATAAAACAGTACAAAAAAAAGTAAAATCACAAAAATACTAAACTCAAATAGGAAAGTCCCTAATCATAGCAAAATCAAACGACAAAACACATCAAAAACGAATGGACAACAACTGTCATATTATTCTTTAGTTTTCTATGTTGTGTCATGTGTACTATTGTTTGTCTGTTTTTTTTTTTTCATTTTAAGACAAGGCGTTGTCAGTTTATTTTCGATTTTATGAGTTTGACTGTCCCTCTGGTATCTTTCGCCCCTCTTTCATATTCCTGACTTGGTACAGGAATTTTCAAATGTAGAAAATGGTGAATTAATCCTGGTTTTATAGCGTTAAACCTCTCACTTTGTTCGACAGTGTCATCAAATCCCGTTATATTTACAATGATGCGTGAACTAAACAAAATAAATAAAATAGTCAAAATATGTGTACAGCAGTCATTATCCTGATACAATTTTAAAAGAAACAATTCAAAAGAGCGCAAAGGCATCTTACTACTTACTTATAGTTACTTATAGTTGATTTCCAGTACAGGATCCCTCAAGGTTCCTCTTCACCAGACTCGTAGTTTAATGTGTTTCTTATACTATTTTGACCGTGACTTCCGGATATTTCTGCTCTATAGTCATTATAGTATAATTTTTCGTCTGACCAATATTTGTCTAATCGATTTTTGAATGCATTTATCGATGGTGACTTTGTTATTTTATCTGGTAGTTTGTTCCAGGTTTTAGCAATTCTAACAGAGAAATAGTGTTTACGGATATTAGATTGGAATCTTTGATGAACTACTTTATTACTGTTGGTCCTACTACTACATCTTTGTTGAGAATCGTCTGCCTTTCTTAAAAATGAGCTAACTACTTTGTCGTAGTATCCGTTCATTGTTTTAAAGGTTTCGATCATGTCTCGTCTTATTCTCCTATAGGATAATGTAGGTAAGCCTAGTTTTTTTAGTCTCTCTGGGTAGCTCATGTCTTTTAGCCCTGGTAGTTGTTTTGTTACCCTTCTTTGGACACCTTCTATTTTGTCTATATCTTTCTTTTTGTATGGGGACCATACTGAGCTGGCATAGTCTAGGTGTGTTCTAACCATGGTTTTGTATAGTGGCATGAATGTCTCTATTCCCAGGTATTTAAATGTTCTTCTAAGAACTGCGAATATGGAGTTTGCTTTGTCCACTTTTTCACTAATGTGGTTTTCGAATGTGAGTTCTGCATCAATGAGAACTCCAATATCTTTTTCCTCTTTAACTTGTGCTATAGGATGATTTAGTAGGCTATATATTGGTGGATGGTCAGTGCTATTAGATTTCTTACTTATTTTCATATATTTGCATTTTTCTGTGTGGAATTTTAGTAGCCATTTGTCACTCCAGGATTCCATCTTTTTAAGATCTTCTTGTAAAATTTGTCTGTCATTTTGTGTTTTAATTATTCTGAAGATCTTAGTGTCATCTGCAAATAGGTATGCATCAGAATCTACTTGGTCTGGGAGATCATTTATATATAAAACAAATAGGAGTGGTCCTAATACTGATCCTTGGGGTATCCCAGATGTAACGTTAGCCCAGTCTGACTCTTCACCATTCACTACGACCTTTTGTTTCCTATCTTCTAAAAAGCTCGTTATCCACCCTACTATATCTTCATGGACACCTAGATTTTTGATTTTGGCTATTAACCTTTTATGTGGTACCTTATCAAAGGCCTTCATAAAGTTTGTATAAATGCAGTCTATGTCTAATCCTTGATCTAGTGCCTCTGTCCATTTATCAATCACTTCTAATAATTGGAGACCAGTTGACCTTCCTGCAATAAATCCATATTGCTTTTTAGAGAATAGGTTGCTCTTTTTCATATGCTCTATTATAAATTCACGTAATATTTTCTCCATTATTTTACATACTACTGATGTCAAACTGACTGGTCTATAGTTTTTGGCTAGTGACTTATTACCCTTTCTAAATATTGCACTTATCATAGCATTCTTCCAATCGTTGGGTACGGTCTTACTTTCAAGTGATTGATTATAAATGATACATAGAAATTTTGCAAATGATTCAGCGATCTCTTTTAACAGTCTGGGGTGTAGTTTATCCATCCCTGGAGATTTGTCTATTTTTAATGCATTTAAATGTTTCAGCACTACTTCTTCCTTAATTTTTTGATATGGCATATCATTAATTACTAATACAGGCGTTGGTGATGGTACCTCGCCATCAGGTTTCGTTTGTGAAGACACTGGAAAAGTATTCTACTAGTAATTTGGCCTTTTTGCTGTTATCTTCCGTTTTATCTGATTTTGTGTCTTCTGTATCCAAATGTAAGTCCCCAATTCCTTCTTTGGTTTTTGTTTTTGACTTGATATAGCTCCAGATAGCTTTAGGGTTTTCTTTAGCTTTTTCTGATAGATTTTTCTCATATTCCCTCTTCAACTTATTTACCCTACTTTTTACTTGATTCCTTATCTTATTGTATTCCTTCCTCACTTCTGGGTCGTTATTATGGGTAATCTTTTTTGACAAGATGTTTTTCCTTTTAATTTTGTCTATGGTGTTTTTGTCCATTGGGAAATTATTTTTCCCTCTACCGATTTGTTTCCTTTCTTTTGTTGGTATATACTTTTTGTCCATATCTTGAATTATACTTAAAACTGATTTCCAGTTTTCATTTATATCATTTTCTTTCTGTAGTAATTCTGGCCATTTAATTTTATTTAATTCTTCTTTTATTTTTATGTAGTTTCCTTTACTGAATAATTTAATTAATTTAGGTTTGCTTTTAACATTTGTGTAGCAATTGAAGTCAAATTTCATGGTACAGTGATCACTTTTTCCTAGTGGACTTTGGTATTCTAAATTTGAGACCATATTCTCCTCATTGGTTAAAATCAGGTCCAGGGTATGTGGTGTATTGGTGCCTCTCCATCTTGTTGGTCTTGTAACATGTTGAAATAAGAAATTTTTCTTGTAGATTTTCTAAAAATCTGTATTCATTACTTTCTGTACTATCACCTGGTGAATTCCAACTATCCCAGTTTATTTCTGGATAATTATAATTTCCCATTATTAAGATATGTGAGTAGCCTTTATTACACGCTTCAGTAGTGAGTAAATTTAATTGTTTAGTGTACTCCTGTGATCTATTTGATGGTGACCTGTATATTAAGCCTAATAATAGCTGGTCTGACTGATTTAAATTGATCTTAATAAATAAGTTTTCTTGGAATTCTGTATTCATATGGACCTGTGATGCGTCCAGTTGTTTATCTATGTACAATAAAAGACCTCTGCCTGTGTCGACGTCTAGGTTTTTACCAAACATGTTGTAGTCAGATACCTCGGCTAAAGAATATTCTGAGATTCCTGGTTTATAACGATTATTTTTTGGTTTAACCTCTGTGATACCAATTATTTTTGGTTTGTCGTCTCGTGTTCGTACTATTAGTTCAGGCAGCTTGTTAAATAACTGATCTGCATTTGTGTATATACAGCTCAATTTAGGTAAAACTGTAAAATTATCTGTTTTTACATTTTTAAAAACCTTTTTACCATTAAAATTATTTACATCCTCTTTTCCTCTTTTTCCTTTTAGGAGTCTAGCTTCTTTAATCTGACAACCTTCCTTACCCAAGGTGGGCCCCTTACTCTGAAGTGGTAGTCCCCCGAAATCTCTTCCTCAGTTTGTTTTTTTGCTTGGTCCCATAATCTTTTCTCTTGCTCTCTTTCTGCTTGGGTTAGGTCGTTACTAACTCCCACTTTTGCATATTTTGGATTTGTTTTTATGTAGTGTATATTTCTGAATAGGGTTATCTTAGGCTCTGCACTTGGTAATTTTACTAGGATTGGTCTATTTAGTTTTTCTTTGTTAAATTTCCCAAGTCTTTTAATTGTCTTCAAGTTTTCCTTATCCAATTGTATTTTGCAATCTTTAAATAGCTCATTTAGTCTTTCTTTTTCAGTGTTTTTTCTTTCTTCTTTGTTCTCTTCGTCTATTTCCGGAATCCCAAAGATGATCAAGTTATTTTCTCTGGACTTTCTCTCATTGATTTCTTCGAGGACATTTGTAACAATCTCCTTCCTTGTTATATTTTATTCGCTGCTTTATCTATCTCGCTGTTAGTGGAGTCACTATCTCCTTTAATATCTGGCTTTTGTATCTTGCTTATTTCTTCTGTTATTGTGGCTTTCACTTTATCCTCGTCACAACCTTCTTCTGTGATTGGTGCCTCTATTTTGCTCACTTCCTCTTTTACCATCATTTTTACCATCTCTTCATTGCAGCTCTTAATTTCCTCACAAATAATCTGCTTGACTTTGTCCTCGTCACATTTATTTTCAACTGTTTTTTCGAGTGATGTAATTCTTTCCTCATAACTCTCCATTATCTGTTTGCACCTTTTTTCTATCTCAATATCGGTAACTGCGTGTTGTTCCATGACTATCCTGCATTTTCCACAAAACCACATTGCATCTGTTTTACATAACATGCTGTATTCCGCTTTTGTTTTCTTTAGGCAGGATATGCAAAAATGTTCCTTGCACCTTTGGCATTCCATAAGTTGAGCCTCTGGCTCTTTGAAGATTTTGGTACATTAAGCGCATGTCCTTCCCCCTCGTCTTGATTTAATTTTTGTGACGATTTGGGACCTGTTGTACTACCTTTTCAAGTTGTCATACTTTTAACTAAATAAAATAGGGCTTCCCTATTTTTTTTTATCTGTCTGAGAGATTGTATAAGGCTTCCTTACACCAATTTCTTATGAAGTATTTTATTTTGTACTGTTTTAATTTAAAGAACAGGGGTTCCCTATCCTTGATTGTTGTACTTCAGCCGAAGTTAGACTATCTTAAGTTTTTTTTTGTTTTTTTTTATTTAAAGGACAAGGCTACCCTATCCTTGACTATATTTGATTGTCGAATGAAGCTAGACTATCCTAATTTTGACAGGGCTTCACTATCGTGCGTTTTATTTTTTATCGGGACAAGGCTTCCTCATCCGTTTGACATAGACTGCACTCTCGAATGATAGAAATAGGGCTTCCCTGTTTCTTCAATAATTATCTCCCTTTTCTAATAGGACAAGAATTCCTTATCCTCCTAGAGTTGATTAATAGCACTGACCTCTTTATTAAAAATAAAAGAAACAAGGCTTCCTTTGTTTTTTTTGTTTTTTAATTTTCTCCTTGTTATATATATTCCTTTCCTTCGCTCAGAAAACAAGGCTTCCTTGTTTTTTTAGTTGTTGTTTTTTGTTTTGTTTTGTTCCCTTCTTAAATAAAACTATGCTTACCTCTAGTTAATAGGGCTTCCCTATTACTATTATTTCTCTGTTAGAATATGCTTATACCTTTTAAATCTGGAGACAAGACTTCCTTGTCTACGGAACTATTTACCTATCTATAGAGACAATATTTCACTACGATATCTGCAGAACAGAGCTTCCCTATTCTGTATTACCTCCCTTATATTTACTGTACCTAGACAAGGCTTCCCTGTCTGGTATTATTAATATATATCTGTATAATAACCGTTACCTTATGCAACTAAAAACAGGGCTTCCCTATTTTGTTGATACTTCCTTAACAGGTTTCAGACACTTCTAGGGACAGTTCCACCATTTTATAAACCCATAGTTTAGCTATTGTTCTATTTGGATGGATGCCGTCTGACAGTAGTTTATAATTTTTCCTATATCTCACCCTGGTTTTGTTTTTGGGTTTATTAGATATTATTTGGTCTTGTGAGAATCTAGGTGCTCTATACTTCTTATTTAGTAATATTAGCTGTCTATTGTAGTAGTCTACTTGATAGCACAGTTCTTTATCCAGGCTACTTGCTTGCGTTACTGATCTATACCCTTTTGTCTTGCCGATTACCAGTGCCGGATAGTGCCTTTTGTTTTTGTCCTTTTTTGTTATAATTCTGGTACCCTTATACTTTTTCACTGCTAGGGAGAAGTTTGTTGATTTTGTTTGGTTGTTGTTTTGATCTAGTTTGTCTTTGTTTTTCTTCCCTTCTCTATCTCTGATTTTTTTGTTAAAGATTGTTATCGAGTAGTAAGGGCAATCCAGAAAGATTATAGTGACATATTTGTATTTTGCCAATATTTTGTCTCTTAAATCTCTGTATCCTGTGAGTATTGTCTCTATATTTTGATAAGGGTAGTTCCTTAAGTATATGTATTTCCCCTTTGTTGTTATTTCACAAGTTCCGCACCAGATTAAAATGATTGGATCTTTAATTTTCAACTCTTCTAGTTTTGCAAAAAGGGTTTTTAGATGTTCATTATTGGAAGCTGTAGCTCCACTCTTTGCTACTATGTGAAACTTGTCACTGATGCTGTCTGGAACTATTCTATCTAGACTGAACCCCTTGCTATCCGTGAATAGTACGGTATCTCGTGAAAGGCCCTGCCTTTTAAATAGGTTATAAACCCTTTTTTATTCTTTTATAATCTTATTCACTGACATGAATTACAAGTTAATTAATCAATGTCAATTACGGATATATATATATATATTCAAAATTCAGTTTCAAATTTCCCGGAAAAAAAATGTTTGACTTGTTTGACAACTAACTGACAAAAACACACAGAAAACTTATCTTTTCTTGACTTTTTGTAGCAGCAGAAAAAGCTTGACCATGCCGACCGGAAGTCACGTGGAAATCCATCTATCAAATTAAAAACGCATTCATTGCTGTGTCTGACGTCAGAATATTTATACCACATATTTTTGTCGTTCAATGTTTACAAACAATTTAAATTTTCACGTTGGCAATGTTAGCATACAGTGTTGAAACTTCAAAATTATGTAAGAATTAATTTAAGAAATAGTCCGAGATTTAAAATAGTCCAAAAGTTCTATAGAATTTATAAGAATCCACTAATGATTCATTCCACTGCATGAATGAATAATTTTGACGTTTGTGGTTCAACATTTTTTTCTTAATTATAATAGAAATATATCATGAATAAAGGCAACAGTAGTATACCGCTGTTCAAAACTCATAAATCCATGGACAAAAAACAAAATTGGGGTAACAAACCAAAACCGAGCGAAACGCATTAAATATAAGAGGAAAACAACGACACAACACCGAAACGCAACACACACAGAAACGGACCAAGCATCAGACAAAACACCACGAGAATAACAAATATAACATGAAAACCAAATACATGAATTTGGGATAGACAAGTACCGTGCCACGTCTTATCTCAATATCTCAAAATAAGAGAAAACACACAGAGAAACGAACAATAATATAACAATGACCATCTTCCTGACTTGGTACAGGACACTTTTAAAGGGGAATAAAAGTGGTGGGTTGAACCTGGTTTTATGGCATGCCAAACCTCGCACTTTAATGGCAAAGTTAAATATAACATTGAAATGACAACATAATGACATTTTATAGAGCAATAACATACTGACAGGACCTTTCAAAGTACAGAGTAACGTTATAAGAACCAAAGAAACACAAAAAGTTGCTTTTACAAAACACACCAGCAAAAATGAAAGATAATACAAACAAATTGACGGGTTGTATAAGTACAAAGCCACGTTAGGTGTATATCACAGAAAACAATCCAACAGTCAAAGTAATATTAATAATACCATCAAGACAAATGTAAGAACAATATAGCACGTTGTTAAAATAATAAACAAACATCAGCACGCTGAATCTTTACATCAAATATACAAAATAACCTTGCCTTGTCAACTACAGAATAACACTACGCTACAAAATGACGTCACAGGTTTCATTTTGAACTGAATTTAAACATTTTTTTTTACATATTGACCCTACTATATAGCTTATTTATGAGTTTTTGTGAGGTACTTTCTAGTTTTAATATGGTCAAATTCATTATGGCTATCAAAACGTAGATTTATACTTTTGAGGATATGGGTCTTTAATTTCTGTACTGTATTCCTAAAATTTAAGGTATTTTTTTCAACTGTTTCGTTCTTAAAACATCTTTGGTATTCTTGTATTCTTTAGATATTCGACTTTGACTTTCTAAGGAATTTAAATCCAGAAAAGCCCTTCGGCGAATGAAATTTATAAAGGCTGGTTTTCTGGTTTGATTCGGACACTAGGTACGAGTTATGAGTCCTGTATAAACGACATGAAATAACATGTTTTTTTTCCCTGTAAATTCACTGTTTATGATACGTTAAAATCATTCGAAGCACCAAGTTCTTATATCTGATCAATTGGTGGCATTAGCTTAGTCTTAAAGACTTTTCACTTCGGCGGTATTAAAAACCACCTTCATACAAAATCTGCAGATTTTTCCAGTAATTTATTTTTGAAGTGTTCTACATAATCTTTAGCAAAATACAATTGACAAAACGGGACAAATATCGAATCAGTGTATGGAGGGTATAGTCCTTAAAATCCTGAAAAATTAGAAAAATTAGACAAAAAATTAAAAAATAATGAGACGCATTGTTTATTATTTTTGTTTTTAACTCCATTTGAGTTGTGCTCCAAACCCACAATAAAACTACAACAGTGTCATTAGGAAGAACAAAAGATCTAATTTATCAAAAATCGGCGTCATATTCAAGAGGCCTGTTAGTATTTTAAAATGTCAGACCATCGCAGCAAAGATTGAAATTGACTGAACTACTAGTGAGTCTATATACACAATCTATCACAAAAATGAAAAGGATTTGATTCCACGAACTTCTGACCGAGAAAATTTATAATTCATATCTTAGCCGCAATTTACCTAGTTGGGGAAATCTACATATCAACTGTTATCAATTTTCTTATCTTATTCTAAAGTCTACAGGATTATTCTGTCAAAATGGCATGTTTCAGATTGTGTGTCTTTTTTATTTTGTGTTCACTCGTATGGTCGGAAAATCGTAGGCTGCTTGCAAATGATGTTGATTACCGATTTCATCAACTTGAATTAAGAATGCAAGAAAAAGATAGTCAAATACAATCCTTGACGGAAACAGTCAACAGACTTCAAAAGTCAGGTATTAACTAGTTTTACGGGGGAGGGGTTGCTCATGCTTTAGAAGTTTTACTTTTCCAAAACCGCATATACCCCTTCTTTAACGGGAAAAGATAGTCAAATACCAGCCTTGAAGGAAACGGTCAACATACAAAGTCAGGATTTCAACTAGTTTTGCGGGGTTGAAAAGGTAATAATAGGATTTTGAAGACTCCAGAACCATATCTAACCATTCGTTACTGGATTCGTTTTGTGAGTGTAACACTATCAATCCTTAACAGTTACTATGTGAAGTTGAGTTGATAAAGAGAATTTTATTTCTGCTTTTCAATGTTTCACACTTCTAAAACAGGGCAAAATATATCACAGGGACCCTCAAAGGCACAGATCGAAAACAAACTGACACCGCCATGGCTAAAACAGAAAAAAAACAGACAAACAATAGTACACAAGAAACAACATAGAAAACTAAAACCTTAGCAACAGGACCCCACAAAACACTAGGGGTGATCTCATGTGCTCTGTAAGGGAAAGCAAATCTTCCTCAATATGTGGCAACGGTCGTGTTGCTCATGTTATTACAAACCCGGTAAGTAGTCTAACTCAGTAGGTCATATGTATGAAAAGGGGAATGGATTCTATTAATCCACAAGATACTGTATATTTAAGTTAAAAATTACATGTTCAATCTTGATATTAACATGATTTTGATTGCCTACTTAGTGTCATTTGCCCCCTTTTCTTACCATTGTAGGTACTCCCTAATCTAATACTATTTTTATTTTAGCGCCAAAACATAAATTGTATGTTTTTCTACTTGTTTTTTTTTTTTCTATGAGAATCCACTATTCGACACCAAAACACATCAAGAAACGCTCTTACTTACAGCTTACATGCTCTCAAGAGTCTGTGTCGCTCACATGTATCTACCGTGGACTTAAAAAAAATCATGTAAAATAAGGTTTAAAAAGATAATAAATAGTATGGTACCCTAATAAAGACTGAGACATATTTTGTTTAATTTGGCCCAGTAGTTAAATTAAAAGCAGGTCATCTAAGGGTATTCTTACAATAGAAAAGTATTGAAAACAACAGGTGTAATAATTTAATGTGTCCGAAGCGCTTTTCTGTATTTACCTTCACCCGGAACGCTCAAAGCCAGACATTTGAAATCCGAGTAGTAACTGTAGACCACTTATCAATTTTTAAATTGTTTTTTAACAATTATTTAGTCATTTTTTATAAATTTTCTGTTACAAAACTTTAAAAAAAAATAAGGATTTTCTTATCCCAGGAATAGATTACCTTAGATGTATTTGGCACAACTTTTTGGAATTTTGGGTCCTCAATGCTCTTCAACTTTGTACTTGTTTGGCTTTATACATACTATTTTGATCTGAACGTCACCGATGAGTCTTGTGTGGACGAAACGCGCGTCTGGCGAATTAAATTATAATCCTGGTACCTTTGATAACTATTCCTATAGACTTTTATATTAAACCTCTATGTTCTACTTTTAGCCAAGTCGGCCATGTTGGTTGAAAGACAGAATCATAAGATACTTTTTTCAATCAACGTGCACTATAGAAAATTGTTGCCAAGTATGACAATATTTGCCCCAGTAGATTAAGAAGAGCAGTTTTTTTTTTAGTATTAAAGAAATTGTAAATAAATTGTAAAAAAAATTACTATAAAGGGAAATAAGTCCTTTAGTGGTGAATTGACCATTTTCGCCATTTCGATGTATTTGTTGATCTAATTTGCTGTACACTATTGCTGTTTACAGTTTATCTATATCTATATCTTTGTTAATATTTAAGATAACCAAAAAATGAGAAAAAATTCTTCTGAAAATTCCAGGGCAGATAGATCTTAACTTGATGAACGTTTTTTTTCCCTTTTGTCAGATTTGCTCTGAATGCTGTAGTTCAAACACATCAAACGAATGGATAACAACTGTCTTATTCCTGACTCGGTACAGACATTTTTTAGGTAGAAAATGGTGGATTGGAGCTGGTTGTATAGCTAGTTAACCCGCTCACGTGTATGACAGTCGCATCTAATTCCATTATATTGTCAAAGTTGAGTGAACAAAACAAACAGACACAATAGGTAAAAATGTCAAAAATAGGGGTAGACCAGTCAACATTGTGTTATCGTCCTAATAACTATAAAAACAACAAATGTAACGAAGAAGCACAAAAACGCACACATCAAATTTAACATTCTCATTTTGCTTATATCATACGATTTTATTTATCTATGTACAATCCACCCATAGAGGATGGAAGTTTAAATGTACTGGTGTGATATTGAGCGTTTGAAATTCGCACAGGTAGACATAAAGCATGGGATAGCCTAGCGTTTAATAATCCGTAGATATTTTACATGTACTACAAGACTAAAAGCCAATACTTAGTCTTTGGATAATATTTAGTCGTCTAAGCTTTATTTGACATGATGCATATATACTGACTCAAATGTTTGGTAGTTTCTCCTAACTGTTGTAGTGTCATTCCATTTGTTCTCTATTAGCTAGTAAAACAAAGCAAAACAACATCAGTAAAATAACTCAACAACAACCAAAGAACAAACCAAAGCCCAGTATATTGCATATTTTGTGTCTATATCTAATAGTTGATTGATTTATTCTTAGTTTTATTACAGATGTGAATATTATTTCCTTTCAGCAAATTCAACTAGTACGCCTGTCGGGTTTTACACAACTTTAAGTTCCCACACAACTCTTGGACAGCTACAAATTATAGACTTCGACAAAATCATAACTGATACCTCCCACAGCTATAACAACAGCACAGGGGTGTTTACTATTCCAAGGACGGGACTTTATCACTTCTCTCTTACTATGTTTACCCCTTCTGGAAATCTACATGCCCAGATAGTAAGAAATCAACAAATCTTAGGTAGCAATTATGGATCTGCTTCAGGAATATCAGCAACAATTAACACGGTAGTTTGGTGCATCCAAGGCGATGTTGTATTTGTCCGTCACATGGGCGGACAGAGTCAACAGATAATTCACGGATACGGATACTCAACATTTTCTGGATTTTTAATTGGTCAATAAATTATAATTGCTGTCTTATTTATATTAACGAAAATGTAGTATGATTGCCAATGCGAAAACCCTCGACTCACAAGAGACGTTATGATACAGAAAGTAACAGTTTTTGGTCACCGAACGGCCCTCAATAATATACTATAATATACCGCATAGTCAGCTTTAAACGCTCCGAAATCATATATTTAAAACAAACATGTAACTCGCAAAAAATGTCAACCACTGATTTACATGCTCCTGACATTGGACAGTCACATACATACTGAGTTCAACATCTTAGTAGCATCCAAAACCTCTCATTTCCTGGGACAGTGGTGCAACAGTGCAACTCAAGAATTAACTGTTAAAATCAGTTGAAAAGGCTTAAACTCATTAGATGGATACAAATAGAAATGTGAAAATAGAAACGCAGAGTGGACGTGGATTGGTACTTGACTATCTCAACAACAAATAGACAATAAGTACAGATCTGAGCGTACTCGCAGTTCTTTTATTTTTATTTATCAATATTACTTTTATTTTTTATTCTGTTTTTTTCTTCGTGATATCCATTTAATGTGACTCTATACTTGTCAGGGTATGGATTCGGTCCCAGTACTTATAATCTGTTATCTCTTTATGGGTGGATTTTACATAGATAAATAAAATCGTAGAATAAAATAATGAGGTTGTTTAATTGGATCTATGTCTTTTTATGCTTTTTTGTTACATCGTCAATGTAATGGAATTTAGTGTCTGTCGTACAAGTGAGAGGTTTAGCTAGCTATAAAACAAGGTTTAATCCACCATTTTCTACATAAGAAAATATCTTTATCATATCAGGAATATGTTAGTTGTTATCCATTCGTTTGATGTGAGTGAGCTTTTGATTTTGCCATTTGATTAGGGACTTTTCCTCAAAGTTCAGAATTTGTGTGATTTTACTGACTGCTAGTTAAAAGCCAATAATACATATCATGTATCTTACACTAAGTTATCTTTCAGTACACACCCAACATCCAATGAATTTTGTGTAAAGACGTGATAAGCAGTCAGAGAAACAAAACATTGTGCAATGCCAAGATAAAGGAATCGACAGATTTTAGATCCATGAAAGTGCATATGTATATAACAATGATATTTTGTTTGCGTTTAATTTACTGATAACAAAATCAATATAAAAAGCAATAAATGCAATATTCAAAATTATAATGACAGTGTTGAATTAACATCCTTTTAGAATAAGTTTATTCAAAGGAACAAAAAGTTTAACAGGAATCTGAATTTTCAGGCACGGTACACAAAATTTCGATAAAAATGTGTTTGAAATAAGTTTTCTACAGGTACAACCAAACTTCAAACGATAAATTGAGTAAACTGTTTAAGTAATGTGCGATTACGAACTCCCTGGCTTAAGTATTTATCAGTAGTACATAGATAACGTTCGTTAAAGTCTACAAACTCACAACAGACACGTGCATAACGAACGCAAACGATTTGCGAAAAAATATAAACACCGCAAGATGGTACCAAAGGAACATCACCGTTCGAAAATTAACAATAGGGAATTATTAAGAGTAAGTTTCTTTTGGTAAATTTCGACAGTATATTTAGAAAACTAGTTAAAAGCACTGAAAGTTTAGTTGTTGAACACTTACTAGAGGCCGGGATGAAACGATATTTTACTTGATTTTTGTGTTGTTGTGGTAACCAATACATAGTAGGTACTTTCAAATGTCCAGAAGGGACATTACACCGTAATGTGGTTATGATATGTTTCTTTACTATATGACTCTCTGTAAAGCACACGTCTTTGATTGTAGATGAATTTAAAATTTCGTTCTTAAAAGAACATCTGTGTAGTTTATTTTAGTTATCAAAGGTACAAGGCTTATAATTTAATACTCCAAATGCGCGGTTCGTCTACACAAGTTTTATGAGTGACGCTCAAATCAAGTATTTTAGACATACCACCACCACATTGAATCCGTAGTTTTTCGAAAAATTCAACTTGGTAGCAGAATTTTTTTTTTTAAATTTACTATAAATTAAAGATGAATCACCAAAGGATTGGAGAATTGCAGTCAAGAAAACAAGACAGTAGTGGTGTATCAACATTCAATGTAAATTATTTGTTTTTCGTTCATTTATTTACATAATTCAGGCCGTTAGTTTTCTCGTTTGAATTGTTTTACATTGTCTTATCGGGGCTTTTTATAACTGACTATGCGGTATGGTACTTGGTCATCGTTGAAGGCCGTATGGTGACCTTTAGTTGTTAATGTCTGTGTCATTTTGGTCTTTTGTGGATAGTTGTCTCATTGGCAATCATACCACATCTTCTTTTTTTTATAATAAATTAAAGACAATACATCTAAGGCAGACGCACTAAACAATAAATTCCATTCGGTTTTATTGAAGGCATGGCTTCTATTTAAAACATGGGAACCAGTACCATCAATAAGATTAAAGATATCAAAATGCTTATAAAACTAAAATTTTGAATGGAAATGGGGAATGTGTCAAAGAGACAACAACCCGACCATATAATAAACAACAGCAGAAGGTCACCCTACCAAGATATAAATATTGACTTATCGTAAGTGGTTACCTCTACAATAATCTAAACACAAACTTTAATTTGTAATCTGTAATATAAGTATAAAAATCAATGAACCATGATGAGGGGGTTGGGCCATATAATCACACGAATAAGAGACATGCAAATGCTAATAAATCTACATAAAATTATCGTTAGCTTTAACATTAAGGGCTTCTCTAATAAAACCAACAGTAGTATACCGCTGTTCAAAAGTTACAAACCGATTACAAGAAAACATACTCGGGTCACAAACTAAAATCGAGTGAAATGCGTCAACTAAAACATGAAAACAAAGATACATAAGCACTGAAATACAACAAAAACAAATGCCAAGATACACAGCAACGGACAATCTGAACTATTCTAAAACTGATCGAATCACAAACTAAACATGTAAACTATACAAAACAATCAAAATCAATAAATCATGTCTGAGAGGAGCCTCAAGGTAATAAGAGGTGCCAATGCCTATGCATCTACATATCAATTATCACTGACCTACCACTAGTGGTTCCCATTAATTTAATTAAACTTATACATTTATATATGCAAGATAAGATAAAGTTTCATAGTCGATAGAACATAACACAAGGAGAGAGTTGAATACGGAGTAGCGTTTATGAAATCGAAAAGTGTCGATACTTCGCTGTCGCACTTATGCATCTACATACTACATATCAATATTCTACTACAAGTATCACTAACTAGTACACGTAAAGTTGGCATGTGTAAAGAAGGCAAAAATTTCATAGTCAATAGATCATGACCGAGAGGGCAAGGCCAAATAATCTCCATGAAAATGCGA